>NC_140987.1:345837521-346130182 GCF_052327205.1 Somniosus microcephalus
CTGAAAAGCAAGCGGCGGCCATTGTTTGTGATACAACACACTGACAGGTTAGGACCCCTTTTTAATAAAAAGATTGGTGAGGTTGTAAAGTGTATTTTATAGAAAGATTTACCAAAAATGTTTTATAAGTACTTTAAGTTTCATGTTTCAAGGTATTAAAAGGTAGGCTGGGCCATGGCAGTGCAGGGGCCCGAGGCCTAGGCTTCTCCAGCAGCAAGCAGCACAACTCCAGTCCCAGGCTTCTGGCCCAGACAGGGACCAACACTGGGAGAGGGTCAGCTGGCTCCCCACCCCTCCCTTTCCCCCCCTCCTTCCCCCCTCCCTTTCCCCCCCTCCTTCCCCCCCTCCCTTTCCCCTCCCTCCTTCCCCCTCCTCCCCCTTCCCCCTCCCTTTCCCCCCTCCCTTCCCCCCCTCCCTTCCCCCCTCCCTTTCCCCCCTCCCTTTCCCCCCCTCCCTTTCCCCCTCCCTTTCCCCCTCCCCTTCCCCCCTCCCTTCCCCTCCCTCCCTTCCCCCTCCCCCCTTCCACCCTCACTTTCCTTTCCCCCTCCCTTCCCCCCTCCCTCTCCCCCCTCCCTCTCCCCCCTCCCCTCCCCTCCCTCTCCTCCCCCTACCCTCCCCTCCCTCTCCTCCCCCTCCCCTCCCCTCCCTCTCCTCCCCTCCCCTCCCACCTCTCTCCTGCCAATCGGCTCCTTCTCCTCACGTCACATAGCAACAGTAACCAAGCAAGCTGGAACCAAAGTCAGCTCCTGCCATCTCTCTCTCTGTCTCTCTCCCTCCCCCCTCTCCGCCCCCCCTCCCCCTCTCCTCCCCTCCCCCTCTCCTCCCCCCCACCTCTCCTCTACCCCCCTCCTCCCCTCCCTCCGCCCCTCCCTCCTCCCCTCCCACCCCCTCCCCCCTCCTCTCCCCCCTCCCCTCCCCCTCCCCTCCCCTCCCCTCCCCTCCCACACCCTCCCCCCTCCCCCTCCCCCCTCCCCCCACTCCCCTCCGCCCCTCCCTCCCCCCCTCCCTCCCCCCTCCGTCCCCTCACCTCCGCCCCTCCCTCCCCCCTCCCCATCCCTCCCCCCTCCATCGCCCCTCCCTCCCCTACCATCCCCTCCCCCCTCCCTCCCTACCCCCCTCCCTCCCATCCCCTCCCCCCCTCCCCTCCCCTCCCTCTCCCCTCCCTCTCTCCCCTCCCCTCCCCTCCCCCCTCCCCCCCGCAGTCGCTCTCTCTCTTCCCCCCCCAGTCGCTCTCTCTCTTCCCCCCCAGTCGCTCTCTCTCTCCCCCCCAGTCACTCTCTCTCTTCCCCCCCCAGTCGCTCTCTCTCTTCCCCCCCCACTCGCTCTCTCTCTTCCCCCCCCCAGTCACTCTCTCTCTTCCCCCCCAGTCACTCTATCTCTTCCCTCCCAGTCTTTCTCTCTCTTCCCCCCGTCGCTCTCTCTCTTCCCCCCCAGTCGCTCTCTCTCTTCCCCCCAGTCGCTCTCTCTCTTCCCCCCCAGTCGCTCTCTCTCTTCCCCCCCAGTCACTCTCTCTCTTCCCCCCAGTCGCTCTCTCTCTTCCCCCCAGTAGCTCTCCCTCTTCCCACCCCCAGTCTCTCTCTCTCTTCCCCCCCAGTCGCTCTCTCTCTTCCCCCCCAGTCGCTCTCTCTCTTCTAACAACAACATGCCCTCGAAAAAGCCTCGGCACCGCCGGGCACTCCAGATAGTGTGTGTGTGTGTATATGTGTGTGTGTGTATCTATTTATATAAACGGATCGATCTCTCTGTCTGTCTGTCTGTCTGTCTATTTGTCTGTCTCTTTATCTGTCTGTCTGTCCTTCGGTGTGTGTCTGTCCGGCTATGCACTCGAAAGTTATGGAGCATACCTACACTCCAGAACATCTTGGAAGGGGAGGGTAAACAGTCAGTTGTCGTGGTGCATATAGGCACCAACAATATAGGTAAAAAGCGGGATGAGGTCCTAAAAGCAGAGTATAGGGAGTTAGGAGATAAATTAAAAAACAGGTCCTCAAAGGTAGTAATCTCAGGATTGCTACCAGTGCCACGTGCTAGTCAGAGTAGAAATAGAAGAATACTTCAGATGAATACGTGGCTAGAGGAATGGTGCCAGGGGGAGGGATTCAAGTTCCTGGGACATTGGAACTGGTTCTGGGGGAGGTGGGACCAGTTCAAACCAGACGGTAAGCACCTGGGCAGGGTTGGAACCAATGTCCTAGGGGGAGTGATTGCTAGTGCTGTGGGGGAGGGTTTAAACTAAAATGGCAGGGGTTTGGGAACCTGAGCAGGGAGACAGAGGAAAGGGAAACAAGGATAAAAGGAAAAGATAGGAAGGAGAAAAACAAAAGTGGCAGTCAGAGAAATCAACGGTTTAATTCAAACATGGCCACAGTAAATAATAATTCTAATAGGTCTAAGAGCATTAAAAAAACAAGCCTGAAGGCTTTGTGTCTTAATGCGAGGAGCATTTGTAATAAGGTGGATGAATTGGCTACGCAAATAGAAGTAAACAAATACGATTTGGTTGGGATCACGGAAACATGGCTCAAGGAAGGCCAGGACTGGGAACTCAACATCCAGGGGTATTCGGTATTCAGGAAAGGTAGGCAAAAAGGAAAGGGAGGTGGGGTAGCATTACTGGTTAAAGAAGGGATTAACACAATTGTAATGAAGGATATTAGCTCTGATGAGCTGGAATCTGTATGGGTAGAATTGAGAAATACTAAGGGGAAAAAAACATTAGTGGGAGTGGTTTATAGACCTCCAAACAGTAAGGCAGAGGTTGGGGATGGCATTAAAAGAGAAATTAAAGAAGCGTGCAATAAGGGCACAGCAGTCATCATGGGTGACTTTAATCTACATCTAGATTGGGCCAACCAAATGAGTAACAATACTGTGGAGGAGGAATTCCTGGAGTGTTTACGGGATGGTTTCCTGGACCAATATGTCGAGGAACCAACCAGAGATCAGGCCATCTTAGACTGGGTATTATGTAACAAGAAAGGATTAATTATCAATCTTGTTGTAAGAGGCCCCTTGGGTCGGAGCAATCATAATATGATCGAATTCTTCATTAAGATGGAGAATGAAGTAGTTGACTCGGAGACTAGGGTCCTCAATTTAAATAAAGGAAATTATGATGGTCTGAGGAGTGAGTTGGGTAGGATTGATTGGGGAATGGCACTCAAAGGGTTGACGGTGGATAGGCAATGGCAAACATTCAAAGACCGAATGGATGAACTACAGAATTTGTTCATCCCGGTTTAGCATAAAAATAAAACAAAAAAGGTGACCCAACCGTGGCTAACAAGGGAAATTAGGGATAGCATAAGGTCCAAGGAGAGGGCATATAAATTGGCCAGAAAAAGCAATAATCCTGAGGATTGGGAGCAGTTTAGGATTCAACAAAGGAGGACAAAGGGATTTATTAAGAAAGGGAAAATAGAATATGAGAGTAAGCTTGCAGAGATCATAAAAACTGACTGTAAAAGCTTTTATAGATATGTGAAGAGAAAAAGATTGGTGAAGTCAAGCGTAGGTCCCTTGCAGTCAGAATCGGGGGAATTTATAATGGGGAACAACAAAATGGCAGAGCAACTAAATATATATTTTGGTTCTGTCTTCACAAAGGAGGACACAAATAACCTCCAAGAGATGCCAGGGAACATAGGGTCTGATGAAAGGGTGGAACTGAAAGAAATCAGCATTTGTAGGGAAATGGTGTTAGGAAAATTGATGGGACTGAAGGCCGATAAATCCCCAGGGCCTGATAATCGACATCCCAGGGTACTTAAGGAAGTGGCCCTAGAAATAGTAGATGCATTGCTGGTTATCTTCCAGAACTCGATAGACTCTGGAACGGTACCCATGAATTGGCGGGTAGCTAATGTTACCCCACTATTCAAAAAAGGTGGTAGAGAAAAGGCGGGGAATTATAGACCGGTAAGCTTGACATCGGTAGTGGGGAAAATGCTAGAGTCCATTATAAAAGATGTAATAGCAGAGCACTTGGAAAGCAGTGACGGGATCGGACAAAGTCAACATGGATTTACAAAAGGTAAATCATGCTTGACTAATCTACTGGAATTTTTTGAGGATGTAACTGTTAAATAGATAAGGGAGAACCAGTGGATGTGGTGTATTTGGACTTTCAGAAGGCTTTCGATAAGGTCCCGCATAAGAGATTAGCGTGCAAAATTAAGGTACATGGGATTGGGGGCAAGGTATTGACTTGGATAGAGAACTGGTTGGCGGACAGAAAGCAAAGAGTTGGAACAAATGGGTCGTTTTCCGAGTGGCAGGCAGTGACTAGTGGGGTACCGCAAGGATCGCTCCTAGGACCCCAGCTGTTCACAATATATATTAATGATCTGGACGAGGGAATTGGATGTAGTATCTCCAAATTTGCAGACGACACAAAGCTGGGGGGGACGGTATGCTGTTAGGAGGATGTCGTGAAACTCCAGCACGATTTGGACAGGTTGGGTGATTGGGCAGAAACATGGCAAATGCACTATAATGTGGATAAATGTGAGGTTATCCACTTTGGTGGCAAAAACAGGAAGGCAGATTATTATTTGAATGGCAATAGATTGGGAGAAGGGGAAGTGCAAAGAGACCTGGGTGTTCTTGTACACCAGTCGCTGAAGGTAAGCATGCAGGTGCAGCAGGCGGTTAAGAAGGCAAATGGTATGTTGGCCTTCGTAGCAAGAGGGTTCGAGTACAAGAACAAGGATGTCTTGCTGCAGTTGTACAGGGCCTTGGTGAGACCACACCTTGAGTATTGTGTGCAGTTTTGGTCGCCTTACCTGAGGAAGGACGTACTTGCCATGGAAGGAGTGCAGCGAAGATTCACCAGGCTGATACCTGGGATGGCAGAAATGACGTATGAGGAGAGATTGTGTCGATTGGGCTTATACTCACTGGAGTTTAGAAGATTGCGAGGGGATCTCATCGAAACCTATAAAATTCTGTCAGGCCTGGACAGACTAGATGCAGGAAGGATGTTTCTGATGGCCGGGGAGTCCAGAACCAGGGGTCATAGTCTAAGGGTAAGGGGTAAGCCATTTAGGACTGAAATGAGGAGGAATTTCTTCACCCAGAGAGTGGTGAACCTGTGGAATTCTCTGCCACAGAGGGCGGTGGAGGCCAGTTCATTAAGTATATTCAAGGAAGAGTTGGATATATTTCTTAAGGCTAAAGGGATCAAGGGATATGGGGAGAAGGCAGGGACCGGGTACTGAATTTGGATGATCAGCCATGATCTCATTGAATGGCGGAGCAGGCTCGAAGGGCCGAATGGCCTACTCCTGCTCCTATCTTCTATGTATCTATGTTACATCAAAAGAAAGCTTACGATTCCAAAACGGTCGTAAGCGTATTTACGTTTCGGCCGGACAAAAATTGCGCCCGCGGTATCCAAAAAACGTTCAAAATTCCGCTCATTAGCATCTCATTATCCGCTCATTAGCGATAGAGTGACGTCGAGGTCGACCAATCGTACGCCGGGTTCCTGGCGCGTGCGGGCGGGCCCTCCTACAGTGACGGGACGATTGACCAATCCTACGCTTCGGTGACCTGACGTTCGACCAATCGTTGCGTGTGTGGACGGGCCTTATCGTTCTGAACCGAGGTGAGTGTCAGTCATCTTGATTCCATTCTTTTTCCCGCTTTCTGCGTTTTTCTTTTCAAACCTACATTTCCAGCAAAAAAAATTGCTTTTATTAAATTGTTTTAAAAAAAACTTCATTCATTTGTAAATATTTTCTCTAACCTGAAGATTCTTTTTCCTACCTTTCCCCGTTTTTGTAAGGCCTCAGAACCTAGGCCTCAAAGCCTGGGCCTCTCCTGCCCAGCCACGCCCGAGCTAAGTAATTGTCCCACGGCTTCTGCTAAGCTCCCCACCCCCCCGCCCCCGTCGTCATGTTACCGGGGCAACGGCGTCAGCCACGAGGGTCACGGGACATACACAGGGTGCGCGCAGCAGGAGCAGCTGAGATGCGGCGTCTCTCTCTGTTCCCCGCTCGGCTCAGGCGGGGGGGGGCGGGGCTCTCGGGAGTGCGGATCTCAGGCAGGGCTTGGAGAGCGGGAAGGGTTAACCCGGCAACCGGGCCTGCCGGCCGTCTCTCACAGCCGCAATCGGCGGTCTTGAAGCCAGCTCTGGAGGGCGGGGCTCGGGACATCGGGGGGCGGGGCTCACGACATCGGGAGATCGGGGGACGGGAGATCGGGGGGCGGGACATCGGGAGATCGCGGGGCGGGACATCGGGAGATCGCGGGGCAGGACATCGGGAGATCGGGGGGCGGGACATCGGGAGATCGGGGGGGCGGGACATCGGGAGATTGGGGGGCGGGACATCGGGAGATAGGGGGACGGGAGATCGGGGGCGGGACATCGGGAGATCGGGGGGGCGGGAGATCGGGGGCGGGACATCGAGAGATCGGGGACGGGAGAGCAGGGGGGGCGGGACATCGGGAGATCGGGGGCGGGTTTCAGGGACTCCCCCTCTCCTCCTCCCCCCTCCCCACTCCCCCCCTCCTCCCCTCCTCCCCCTCCCCCCTCCACCCCCCCTCCCTCCTCCCCCTACCCCTCCCCCTCTACCCCCCTCCACCCCCCCCTCCCTTCTCCCCCCTTCTTCCCCCCCTTCCCCCTCCCCCATTCCACCCTTCTCCCCCCTCCCCCCTCCACCCCCCCTCCCTTCTCCCCCCTTCCCCCCTTCCCACTCCCCCTTTCCCCCCTTCCCCCCTCCCCCAATTCCCCCCTTCCCCCCATTCCCCCCCTTTCCCCCCTCCTTCCCCCCACATCCCCTCCCTTCCCCCCCTCCCCTCCCCTTCCCCCCCTTCCCCCCAGTCACGCTCTCTCTTCCCCCGTCGCTCTCTCTCTTCCCCCCAGTCGCTTTCTCTTTTCCCCCCAGTCGCTCTCTCTCCTCCCCCCCAGTCACTCTCTCTCTTCCCACCAGTCACTCTCTCTCTTCCCCCCAGTCGCTCTCTCTCTCTCTTCCAACAACAACATGCCCTCGAAAAAGCCTCGGCACCGCCGGGCACTTCAGCTAGTATCTATATATATAAAAGGATACATCTGTCTGTCTGTCTGTCTCTCTGTCTGTCTCTCTGTCTGTCTGTCCTTCGGTGTGTCTGTCCGGCTATACACTCTAAAGTTATAGAGCATACCTACATGTGCGTTTCATCAAAAGAAAGGTTACGATTCCAGAACGGCCGTAAGCATATTTACGTTTCGGCGAGACAAAAATTGCGCCTGCGGTATCCCAAAAAAAAGTTCAAAATTCCGCTCATTAGCATCTCATTATCCGCTCATTAGCAACAGAGTGACATTAAGGTCAACCAATCGTACGGTCGAGCGACCCGACGGTCGACCAATTGCTGCGGGGCGGGGGTGGGATCCTGGCGCGTGCGGGCGGGCCCTCCTAGTGTCGAGTGACGGGACGATTGACCAATCCTACGCTTCGGTGACCTGACGGTCGACCAATTGGTGCGTGTGTGGGCGAACCTTATCGTTCTGAACCGAGGTGAGTCGCCGCCATCTTGATTCCAAACTTTTCATTTCTTTTTCCCCACTTTCTGAGTGTTTCTTTTCAAATCTACATTTCCAGCAAAAAAAAAGTTGCTTTAAAAAACACACATTGTTTTTTAAAAAAGTTAATTAATTTGTAAATCTTTTCTCTAACCTCTATAATTTTCCTACCTTTCACCGTTTTTCCAGGCCCGGGGCATAGGCTTCTCTAACTGCCATCAGCGCAACTATAGTCCCAGGCTCCCGGCCTAGACAGAGACAAACACTGGCAGAGGGGAGAGAGTGTGCTGCCTCAGCTCCATTAACGGGGTCAGTAGGTGGGGAGGCTTCATAAGCAACTGGGGTAGGTCGCAAGCCCCGAATAATAATCTGAAGATCCTGTGTTTGCAGCTGAGGAAATTCCTTCAGCTGACAGCCCCAGGTTAACGGCAGCCATCTTTGTCAAGGAGGGCAAAAAGTTTCAGTGCGACGCCATTTTGATTCAGTGTGTAACAATGTGCATGCGCGTCCATCTTAGTACAGGAACATAGAGTGGGTGGGGCTTCAGCACTCCCAATCGGGTCCTGGTGACCGAGACAGACAATCGACTGTGTGGGCGGGGCCTAATCTTTCCAACTGAAAAGCAAGCGGCGGCCATTGTTTGTGATACAACACACTGACAGGTTAGGACCCCTTTTTAATAAAAAGATTGGTGAGGTTGTAAAGTGTATTTTATAGAAAGATTTACCAAAAATGTTTTATAAGTACTTTAAGTTTCATGTTTCAAGGTATTAAAAGGTAGGCTGGGCCATGGCAGTGCAGGGGCCCGAGGCCTAGGCTTCTCCAGCATCCAGCAGTACAACTCCAGTCCCAGGCTTCTGGCCCAGACAGGGACCAACACTGGGAGAGGGTCAGCTGGCTCCCCACCCCTCCCTTTCCCCCCCTCCTTCCCCCCCTCCCTTTCCCCCCTACCTTTACCCCCCTCCTTCCCCCCTCCCTTTCCCTTCCCTCCTTCCCCCACTCCCACCCTTCCCCCCACTCCCTTTCCCCCCTCCCTTTCCCCCCTCCCTTCCCCACCATCCTTTCCCCCTCCCTTTCCCCCCTCCCTTCCCCCCCTCCATTCCCCTCCCTCCCTTCCCCCCTCCCCCCTTTCCCCCCTCCCTTTCCTTTCCCCGCTCCCTTCCCCCCTCTCCACCCCTGCCCTCCCCTCCCTCTCCTCCCCCTACCCTCCCCTCCCTCTCCTCCCCTCCCCTCCCCTCCCTCTCCTCCCCTCCCCTCCCCCCTCTCTCCTGCCAATCAGCTCCTTCTCCTCACGTCACTTAGCAACAGTAACCAAGCAAGCTGGAACCAAAGTCCGCTCCTGCCGTCTCTCTCTCTGTCTCTCTCCCTCCCCCCTCTCCGCCCCTCCCCTCCCCTTCTCCTCCCCTCCCCTCTCCTCCCCCCCACCTCTCCTCTCCCCCCTCCTCCCCTCCCTCCACCCCTCCCGCCTCCCCTCCCACCCCCTCCGCCCTCCTCTCCCCCCTCCCCTCCCCTCCTCCCTCCCCTCCCCTCCCCTCCCCCTCCCCTTCCACCCCCCTCCCCCTCCCCCCACTCCCCTCCCCCCTCCCTCCACCCCTCCCCTCCCCTCCCCCCTCCCTCCCCTCCCCTGCCCCCCTTCCTCCCCTACCCTTCCCTCCCCCCTCCCACCCCCTCCCTCCCCTACCCTCCCCTCCCCCCTCCCTCCCCCCCAGCCCCATCCCTCCCATCCCTTCCCCCCTCCCCTCCCCTCCCCCCTCCCCCCGCAGTCGCTCTCTCTCTTCCCCCCGTCGCTCTCTTCCCCCCCATCGCTCTCTCTCTTCCCCCCCAGTCGCTCTCTCTCTTCCCCCCCAGTCGCTCTCTCTCTTCCCCCCCAGTCGCTCTCTCTCTTCCCCCCAGTCCCTCTCTCTCTTCCCCCCCCGTCGCTCTCTCTCTTCCCCCCAGTCTTTCTCTCTCTTCCCCCCAGTCGCTCTCTCTCTTCCCCCACCAGTCGCTCTTTCTCTTCCCCCCAGTCGCTCTCTCTCTTCCCCCCCATTCGCTCTCTCTCTTCCCCCCCAGTCACTCTCTCTCTTCCCCCCCAGTCGCTCTCTCTCTTCCCCCCCCAGTCGCTCTCTCTCTTCCCCCAAGTAGCTCTCTCTCTTCCCCCCCAGTCGCTCTCTCTCTTCCCCTCAGTTGCTCTCTCTCTTTCCCCCCCCCCCAGTCACTCTCTCTCTTCTAACAACAACATGCCCTCGAAAAAGCCTCGGCACCGCCGGGCACTCCAGCTAGTATCTATATATATAAACGGATCGTTTTGTCTGTCTGTCTGTCTGTCCTTCTGTCTGTCTTTCTGTCTGTTCTCACGTGTGCGTCTGTCCGGCTATGCGCTCGAAAGTTATAGAGCCTACCTACGTGCGCGTTACCTCCGAAGAAAGCTTACGCTTCCGGGACGGTCGTAAGCATATTTACTTTTCGGTCGCACTAAAATTGTTCGCGCCTTATGCAAAAAACCTTCAAAATTAAACTCATTACCTGCTACTTAGCATTGATTGACTGACGTCAAGGTTCCACCAATCCTGTGCCGTCACGATTGACCAATCCTACAGTACGGTCCCCTGATGGTTGGCCAATCGGTGTGTGGGTGTGTGGGCGGGACTAATCGTTTTCATCTCGGGGATCTGGCAGCCATTGTTTCAGTGCTGCCATGACTTCAGCTTCCAGCTCAAACTACTTTGAAAGTTAGTATCTCTTTTAAAAATAACATAAGATTTACCAAAAACGTTTTATAAGTACTTTCACTTTCATCTTTCAAGGTATTAAGTGTGTGTGTGGGCGGGACTAATCGTTTTCATCTCAGGGATCTGCCAGCCATTCTTTCACTGGCTGCAGCTCAAACTACACTCCTTATCCAGCTTTGAAAAAGTTAGTTTCTCTTTTAAAAATAACATACCAAAAACGTTTTATAAGTACTTTCACTTTCATCTTTCAAGGTATTAATAGGTAGAAATGTTGCCCGGCAGCACATTCACAAAGGGACACAGACAGGGCCCTAAAGCCTGGGACTCGATTTAAAATGTTGCCCAGCACCAGATTCACAAAGGGACACAGACAGGGCCCCAAAGCCTGGCACTCGATTTAAACCGCCCGCCCCAAAACAGCCCTGGCAAAGCCGGACTCCCCCACCCCAAAACAGCCCTGGCAAAGCCGGGATCCCCCAGCTAGTAAATATATAAAAGGATACGTCTGTCTGTCTGTCTGTCTATCTGTCTGTCTCTCTGTCTGTCTGTCCTTCAGTGTGTCTGTCCGGCTATACACTCTAAAGTTATAGAGCGTACCTACACGTGCGTTACATCAAAAGAAAGCTTACGGTTCCGGAACGGTCGTAAGCGTATTTACGTTTCGGCGAGACAAAAATTGCGCCCGCGGTATCCAAAAAACGTTCAAAATTCCGCTCATTAGCATCTCATTATCCGCTCATTAGCAATAGAGTGACATTAAGGTCGACCAATCATTCGGTCGAGCGACCCGACGGTCGACCAATCGCTACGTGGTGGGGGCGGGTTCCTGGCACGTGCGGGCGGGCCCTCCTAGAGTCGAGTGACGGGACAATTGACCAATCCTACGCTTCGGTGACCTGACGGTCGACCAATCGGTGCGTGTGTGGGCGGGCCTTATCGTTCTGAACCGAGGTGAGTCGCCGTCATCGTGATTCCAAACTTTTCATTTCTTTTTCCCGCTTTCTGCGTCTTTAAAAAAAAAGTTGCTTTTAAAACACATATTATTTTTTTTAAAAGTTAATTACTTTCTAAATCTTTTATCGAATCTCATTAATTTTCCTACCTTTCCCCGTTTTTGCAGGTAGGCCTCGAAGCCTGGGCGTCTGCTGCCAGCCATGCTGGACCCTAGGCAATTGTTTTGTGGCAAGCTCCTCCCACCCCTCACCCCCCACCCCCCCGCTGGGCCCGATTCCAAACCAGTGGCCAGCCATCTTGGTAAAGGCTGGCTGGGCTCACTGCAAGCGCTTCGCGCTCGTGCTGCACGGCGCACGCGCACCTCCACACAGCACGGCCAGAGGGAAGCGAGCAGGTTAGCGGGGGGGGGCGGGGCTCAGGAGGGGAGCGGGAGCGGAGAGGGTTACCCCGGCAACCGGGCTCGCCAGCTGCAATCGGCCGTCTCAAGCCGCTCAGGCCCAGGCCCGGTCCGGAGATCGGGAGGCGGAGAGGGGAGGAGGGTTACCAAGGCAACCGGGCCCGGCCAGCCGCATCGGCCGTCTCAAGCCGCCTCAGGCCCGGCCTCGGGAGGGCGGGGCTGGGCGGGGCTGGGGCTGACCGGGGCGCTGTGCTCGGCATGTCAGTGCGTGGGGCGGCACGGAGCTCAGCGGAGCCATCGCCGGCAGAGGGGAGAGGGTCTGCTGGCACCCCCCTCCCTTTCTCCCCCCCCTCCTTCCCCCACCTCCCCCACCCCTCCACTTCTCTCCCCCCCTCTCCCCCTCCCCTCTCCCCCCTCCTCTCCCCCCTCCCCCCTCTCCCCCTCCCCTCCCCTCCCCCCTCTCCCTCCCCTCCCGTTCCCCTCCCCCCCCTTCCCCCTCCCCCCTCCCACTCCCCTCCCCCCCCTCCATCCTCCCGCTCCACCTCCCCTCCCCCTCCCTCTCCCTCTCCCCTTCCCTCCCTCCCCACCCTCTCCCCCCTCTCCCCCCCTCCCCCTCCGCGCCTTCCCCCCTCCCACATTCCCCCTTCCTCCCCCTCCCTCCTTCCTCCCCCTCCCCCCTCCCCCCACTTTCCCCCCTCCCCTTTCCCCCTCCCCTCCCCTTTCACCACCTCCCCTTTCCCCCCTCCCCTTTCCCCCCTCCCCTCCCCTTCCCCCCTTCCCCTTCCCCCTCCCCTTTCCCCCCTCCCCTTCTCCCCTCCCCTTTCCCCCCCTTCCCCCCCTCCCCTTTCCCCCCCTCCCTATTATGTCCGTGTATAATTGAGACACGGACAGCAGGAGTTGATTACAGCAAGTCTTTACTGAATGGAAACAATCGGGAAACTGAAACTACAGAAGATTGCTAGCGCCTTTTATACAGGGGTGGTCACTGCCGGTACTGCAGTCTGAGACCAGTTATTCCCTTAAAGGTACATACACAACAATTCCTCCCCTTTTAGATAAACAGTACATAACATTCATTTAACAACTAAATGATAACTAATTACAGTCACAATTACGGTTGCTAGATACATTGGTTGAGGTTAAGCAATTATAAGTTCAGTCTTTGAGGATGCTTCCTGATTCTGTCTGGATAACACCTCTTTGGGGTATCAGGTTCTTCTGGCAAGGTTGAGTCGGGATCAATGTCGTTGTTTGGTTCATCTGCTTCCAATATCACCGATTCTGCGATAGCTGCAATTGGTACGTCGGTTTCATCACCAGGTGTATCAGATCGTGGTGTGGAGTTGACGTTTTCCAGTGACTCTAGAATCTGGTCAGCATGGCGTCTTACAATGCTCTCTCCAACGTCCACGGTATACATGAGAGGTCCTTGCCGTGTACAAATCGTTCCTGGCTGCCATTTCTCTGTGCGGTAGTCCCAGGCCAAAACTGGTTGACCTATCTTAAAACTCCTGGTCGGCCTTTCATTCATATTCTGAACCTGCCTGTTCTCCACATCTCTTCGGACGTTTGGCTTAACCAAATCCAAGTGGCATCGTAGTCTTCGATTAAAGAACATCATGGCTGGAGTTTGGTTGGTAACCGCATGTGTCGCATTCCGGTAGGCAAACAAGAAGTTGTCCACCTTGTGTTGTAGGGGTATATCTTCATTACACATTGCCTTGATAGCCTTCTTGAATGTTTGAACAAACCTCTCGGCCAATCCATTAGTGGTTGGATGATATGGGGCAGATGTGTAATGTTTAACACCATTGTTCTTTAAGAACCTCCGGAACTCTTCAGACACAAACTGTGGTCCATTGTCAGAGCAAATCTGTTCAGGCAGCCCATTCCTGGCGAATATGGTTCGTAAGACTGTGATAGTTTTTTCTGTGGTGGTTGAGGACATTTTTATTACCTCTGGCCACTTTGAATGTGCATCCACCGCAATTAAAAACATCGAGTCCATGAAGGGACCAGCAAAATCAATGTGCACCCTTTGCCATGGAGATGAGGGCCACTCCCATGGATGTAAAGGGGCTTGTGGTGGGGCGTTTTGGACCTTCTGGCATCCTGTACAGCTCTTGGTCATCTCTTCGATTTCTCTATCGATTCCCGGCCACCACACAAACACTCTGGCTAAGTTCTTCATTTTTACCCCTCCCAGATGTCCCTCATGATGCTCATTGAGCACTCTATCCTTCAATTTGGGTGGAATTACTACTCTGGATCCACACATCAAGGTTCCTCTGCACACTGACAGCTGTTCTCTTCTCGGCGAGAATACTGGCAGCAGTGGTTCGCCATGTGCTGACCATCCCTTCACCGTTAAATCATAGACCCGGGATAGTGTCGGGTCATTTCGTGTTTCCTTTTCTATGTTTGCATTCGTCACAGGGAGACATTCGACTATGGTCGAGTGGAATATCTCCATTGGATCCACTGCAAGTTCTTCTTCCACTGTTGGCAACGGTAGGCACGACAATCCATCAGCATTCCCATGCTGTTTAGCTCCTTTGTACTCGATGTCATATTGGTGTGCCCCTAGGAAAAGGGACCACCTCTGTAGCCGTTGTGCTGTCATTATCGGTACGCCCTTCTGAGGGTTGAAAATGGAGACTGATGATCAGTTAGCAGAGTAACTTTTTGACCGTGCAGGTAGTGATTGAACTTCTTCACCCCCGACACTAGGCTGAGGGCCTCTCTGTCAATCTGGGCGTAGTTACTCTCGGCTGAAGTTAACGAGCGTGACGCAAAAGCTATCGGCCTCTCTAAACCATCAAGGAATTTATGTGACAGTACCGCCCCAATGCCGTAGGGAGACGCATCACACGTCAGTCTTATCGGTACTGATGGGTTGCAGTGAGCCAATACTTCTCTTGAAGTGATTAAGTCCTTACTCTTCTGAACGGCCCGCTTACAGTCCTTGCTCCATTTCCATGCTACTCCCGTTCGTAGTAAGGCGTTCAGTGGGTGCAGAATTGTGGACAAATTCGGTAAAAACTTATGGTAGTAATTCACCAATCTGAGGAATGACCTCAGTTGCGACACATTTTCAGGCACTGGGGCCTTAACAACTGCTTCAATTTTGTCAGGGGACTTATGTAACCCCTCTTCATCAATCACGTGGCCACAATACGATATCTGTTTCTTAAAAAACTCGCACTTGGGGCGGTTGGCTCGTAGCCCATGTTCCCGTAGTCTAGTGAGCACCTGTTCTAGGTTGTTAAGGTGTTCACTGTCATCTTCACCTGTCACTAGGATGTCGTTCAAGTAACACTGAGTCCCCGGAATCCCTTGCAGGACTTGTTCCATCGCTCTTTGCCATATCGCCGGAGCTGATGCTACTCCGAATACCAATCGATGATACTGGTAAAGATCTTTGTGAGTGTTTATCATGAGATACTTCCTAGAGGATTCTTCAACCTCCATCTGCAAATACGCTTGTGCTAGGTCAATTTTTGTAAAACGCGTCCCTCCAGATAGTGAGGCGAAGAGGTCTTCCATCCTTGGAAGAGGATATTGTACTGTGTGAAGGACTGGGTTCACCGTCACCTTGATGTCCCCACAGATGCGAACCTTCCTTGGCTCCTCAGACTTATTGCTTAACGTTTTCTTCATGACAGGAATGATGGGTGTCGCCCACTCGCTCCAGCCTACCTTAGACAACACGCCAGCATTCTCCAGATTCTCCAGCTCTGCCTCGACGGCTGGGCGAATTGCTTTGAAAAACTTGGGAATTGCATTCTCTTCTATTTTTATCGAGGCGGTTACGCCTTTAACAGTGCCCAGTTCTTGTTGAAATACCTCTTTGGTGTTAGCTAAGATTGTTGACAACCGTCCAGGAGTGACGTCTTCATCTTTTTTACCATCCACCGTCATTGCATGAATGGAGTGCCAATCTAAGCTTATCTTTCTGATCCATTCACGTCCCAATAACGGTGGTCCACCATCTTACAGTATGTAGAGTTACAATTTCCGTATTTTCTTGCCGTTGTATTCGACAGGCCCCCTTATTTTTCCTCTGGGGTATACTTTTTGCCCCGTATACGTCGTCAAGATGATGGATGTCTCTCTCTCGAGGGTATGTGTGAGAATAGCCGCTCGTAGTCTCGTCGATTCATGACGGGTAGCGCTGATCCTGTATCCAATTCCATTTTAACTTGGGACCCTGCTATAGTGAGGGTGACCCAAATGGTTCGGTGATCCTCTTTTGCGATTACATTGTGAAGTTTGAGACAGTTTAGTCTCTTGTTCCCAGGTTCACTATCGCTCATCTGGTCTTCGGAACTACTGTCCGTCATCTTTTGTACTTTCCTGTACGGTTCCTTTGTAGCCTTTCTGTTGTCGTTGGTCTTCTTCCCAGACCTGCAAACTCGTGTAATGTGTCCCATCTTTCCGCATTGCCTGCATATTTTGTCCTTGGACCAGCAGTCCTTCTGGTCATGGTTAGTTCTGCCGCAACGATAACATTTTGTAAATCCCCGTGTCATTTCGTGGGTGCCGTATTCCTGTGGCTTTTGTTGTATTTCCGCAGCTCCCCTGGCTGCTGCTTCGTACGATACTGCCACGCTGAAAGCCTTATCTAGCGTCAGCTCTTTCTCTGAGAGTAACTTCTTCTGTGTTCCTTCACTCAGGAGTCCACAGACAAATTTGTCCCATAGGGTATCTGCTAGTCCTGCTCCGAACTGGCAGTGCTTTGATAGCTTGCGTAGTTCCGTAAGGTACTCAGCATTGCTCTCATTTTTATGCTGAGTTCTCCTGTAGAATTTAAATCTTTCTGCGATCAGCAGCGGTGCAGGGTTTAGGTGTTCCTGTAGGATAGCAACAATTTCGTTAAAACTCTTCGGCCTAGAAATTCATTACAGCCACTTTTGGGGCGGTAAAGTCGGGCGGCCGCTAAAGTTTGCGCCCGGCGCAAATTCGAGGCCACTTCTCCGATATTCATTAGCTTCGCCCTAAGAGTTTGCTCGAGCGCTAAAACTGGCGATGCACGCCTCTCTTTAGGCGCTAAGCTGGAAGTGCTGAGCGAGAGCGCCGAGGCCGGGCGCAGCGCAGGTGCGGCCATTTCTTGATTGACAGCAGACACCCTGGCGCCGGCCAGCTCTTAAGGGGGAAGGGTCGAATTGGTCTGCTGCCACGCCCTGGATAGTGGAGCCCTGCAGCTAGGCCTGAACACTGCTGCTAGACCCAAATAGCGCCTGAAACCATGGAAAAGGCCCGTGAACGAGCGCAGCGCTTCTCAGAGCTTGATCTGAGGGTGCTGGTTGGTGCTGTGGAGAAGAGACGCCATATTTTGTTTCCGGACAATGGCAGGAAGCCGCCGGCCCGCGTCTACCGGAGAGCCTGGAGGCATGTCGCCACCAAGGTGTCATCCAACAGCGAGGTCCCCAGGAGCGGTGTCCAATCCCGCAAAAAGCTAAATGACCTCGCCAGGATTGTCAGGGTGAGTACCCTTTCCAGTGTCCTCCTCATCCTTGCATGTGCACCTCACATTATGGGCAAAGGGACCTGAAAGCCCTAATGGCAAGCCCTCATGCAGCAGCTATGGGACACTCATGAACATCAATTGCACATTGTGCACTTAACACACTGGCCAGGCTATTCAACCATGGGAGGCAGTGCACACAAGATCAGGGCTCCACACTGGCCAGGCTATTCGACCATGGGAGGCAGTGCACACAAGATCAGGGCTACACACTGTACTTAGAGGCCGTCCTTTCTCTTGCAGGCCAAGTTGGCCAATAATAAGAGGAGCCGGACTGCGACCGGGGGAGGCGGACCCCAGATCCAGCCGCTCACTGAGCTGCAACATCGCGTGGAGCGCATCATGGGTGCCCGGGTGATTGGCCCCGTTGCATCTGGAGATGCCGACCCTGTTCTGGGCACCAATGGTAAGGACATCACCTTTTGGACCTCTCTCGTCCCAGTTGCGCATCAGATCTACATCCTTTGCCACTGTCCGACCAATGCGCTGAATGCCACCACTCATGCATCCCTCGCTGACGCCCTCTCCTCACTCTAAAGCTACTCTTGTGCCTTCCTGCTTTCAGATGGTGAGGAGGAGGTCCCTGAAGTTGCCAGTGACAGCCCCTCAGAAGAGGAGGAGGAGGAGGAGCAAGAGGAAGGCGGCCCATCAGGGGAACTCTCAGCCGCGGCAACCCATGCCAATGTAGGGGACACGTCTTCCCTGGAGGGGAGCGTGGGGGAAGTGTCGGAGGGGAGGGTAGCTCCTGGGACCAGTGGCCTGCAGAAACGCGGGAGGGGGGTGGAAGCTCAGCGGCCTTCTCCCCAGAGGGGGGAAGGGTCGGAGGGGAGTCCAATTGCTGGGCCCAGCGGCATCCAGCAACGCAGGAAGGGTCGGCCAACTCGGCGGCCTTCTCCCCAGAGGGAGAGTCCGGCCTCCAGTCCGGAGACGGCCAACGCAGAGGAGATGCGCCGCCTCGAGGACTTGTCCGCGGACTCGGAGCGCTGGCACACGGAGCTCATGGGGGTAGTGGCACGGTTGCCTGAGGCCATCGAATCCCTGTCTCGGAGTGTGACCGAGTTCGGGGCCTCACAGGCCACCAGTCGGGCGGAATTCGGGGCAGCTCAGGCAGCGAGTGGCCAGGTGATCAGTGGTGCCGTGCAGTCACTGGGTGCTCTGATGCGGTCACTGAACAGGTCAACACGGGCACTCACTGCTGCCACACTTGCTGTGTCAGCCAGGCATCGCCAGGGCACCCGGCGCGCTACAGCAGCACAGCGGTCTGTCCCTCGGCAGATTGGTGCGCATGCTGCAGTGCTGGCCCGGCCGAGTGCCAGTGACTCAGGCGACCAGCGAGCGCCTGCCATCCGCCAGCTTGCCCCCATTCCTCCAGCCGCCACTGCCACTCCCCCGGTGGAGCTGCCAGGAGCTGCTGCAGCGACTGATGCTGGCCAGCCACAGCTGCAGCATTCACCAGCCGGCCCCTCGACGGCCAGACCTCGTCTAGGCCGACCCCCAAGGGCATCTGCCGTCACGACATGTGCCCCTCAGGAGCCTGCCCCCAGCCTTGCAGCAGCCAATGGCCTCACTTTGAGGAGGAGCAGCAGGGCGTGCAGGGGCCGCCAAAGTTTGCAGAAGGCATCGCCCTCGCAGGCCACTAAGTAGAGGGTGTGTCCAAATGTTGTGTTTTCTGGAATGTGTGTTTTGTGAAGGCCGAGGATGAAGGCCATTTTTGTTTACATCTTTTGTTAATGCTCCCCAGGTTGTGGGAGTGAGTCATGTGTGTGAGTGTTTTTTGGGGGTTTCGTCTGTTTTTGGTTTTCATGTGGGAAGGGCCCTGAGTTTGTACAATAAACCATTTTATTTATTCACATTGTCCATGTTTGATCTTTGAAGTGTTTGTTGCCTTAACCGGCTGACGGCTTGCGGAGCGGCTGCAATCATGTTCTTTCATTGGCACAAGCCATTCCCTGACAGGGGGCCTAGAAGTGACGGTCAATAAGCCGCCGACGGGCGGCCCTTGGACCTTCTGCCTCCCTCCTGGGCTAGTACTCCTCATCCTCCTCCTCCTCCTGCTCCTCCTCCTGAGGTGGTGGTCCAACGTGAGGTGGCAGTGCCTGAGTCCTGCGGATAGCCAGGTTGTGCAGCATGCAGCAAACGACGACGAATTGGGAGACTCGCTCCTGCGAATACTGGAGGGCTCCCCTGGAGCGATCCAGACAGCGGAACCGTTGCTTGAGGACGCCGATTGTTTGTTCTATGATGTTCCTAGTCGCTTGATGGCTCTCGTTGTATGCCTCTTCAGCAGGGGTCGTGGGCGCGCGGAGCGGGGTCATGAGCCAGGTACACAAAGGATAGCCTTTGTCCCCGATAAGCCATCCTCTTGGGTGAGGCTGTGCCTGGAACATGTCAGCCACAGTTGTCTGTCGCAGGATAAAGGCATCATGGCTGCTGCCTGGAAAGTGGGCATTGACAGCTAGGATGTGCTGCCTGTGGTCACACACCAGCTGTACGTTGAGGGAATGGTAGCCCTTCCGGTTGCGGTAATCCTCGGCATGCTCCAGAGGTGCCCGCAAAGCCACATGCGTGCAGTCAATGGCGCCCTGCACCATGGGGAAGCCCGCTATTCTTGCAAATCCCAGTGCACGCTGCTGCTGCTTCTCCAGGGTCATGGGGAAGGAGATGAATTGACGTCTCCTTCTGAAAAGGGCTTCGGTCACCTGGCGGATGCAGCAATGCACGGCGAACTGGGAGATGTTAGCGATGTCCCCAGCAGCGGATTGGAAGGAGCCGGTGGCATAGAAGTTGAGAGCCACCGTCACCTTCACTGCCACCGACAGAGACGTCTTGTGCATCAGCTGTGGCTGCAGACCTCTGTGAAGCAGCTGGCAGATGTCTGCAACCACCTCCCTTCTGAATTGCAGCCTCCGAGCACACTGCGCGGCAGACATGGTCAGATAGGAGGTCTGCTGGCGGTATACCCTGGGTGGGTAAGGCCTCACTTGGCGACGCCTGTTGCCCCCTCTGCGTCTAGCCAGGGCTGCCACTCTCTCACGGTGTCTGTAAGCCCTTCCGGCATAAGGCTGAAACTCAGCGTTGGCACCCAATGCAGCCCCCATTATATGCTGGCAAACACTGAGATCTCAATGAAGGCAAAGATAATTGCTAAGCTCTGGCCTGAGCCAAAATACCTGTCCTAGTGTTGGGCCAAAGCAGTAAGCTCTCCTCCTTGGTCTATCTCCAAAAAACCGTTGCACAAGAGTGAATGCTGCAAAATGGCTGGCCTTTATAGTGCAGGGTAAGTGCCCTTTAATTTGCGCTCCCCGCGGCCCGCCTCGGCTGTGTACCGTTCCACTTCACAGTCGTTAGGGCCGCCCGGCGCACAATGGGGTGGCGTGAGTGAAGTTCCGGTTCCGGGCGCACAAAGGGCGTTGCACGATGAAATGACGTCATGATCTGCGCGCGCAGCAGGGCGCGCGCTAAGACTTTGCGCCGGCACTAAATGTTTACTGAAGTTGGGGCGAGGTGCAGATCGCACTGCGCCCGGGCGATAAGCGCCTAGCGCTCGAGATCTACTCCTCCTAAGGCGCTAACGGCTGGCGCGCCCAACTGAATTTCTAGGCCTTCGCCTTTGGTTTGGCTGGAGTAATCAGGTCCCGCAATAGGCCATACGTTCTAGTGCCCATTAAGTTTAGCAATACCGATGCCTTTTTCTCATCGGCTATTTCGTTTGCCTCGCAATATACCTCGACTCTTTCCACATACGTGGTCCAGTCCTCTACTGCATTATCAAAGGCAGTGATACAGCCAGTCTTCGGCATCTTGAAAATCTAAAATGGCACCTCCCGCACTTTGCCTTCTTCCCCGATTTAACAAAATGGCGCCTCCTGCGCTTTGCCTTCTTCCCAGCTGTTGCTAGCGCTGCTTTCCGCGGTTTCCGTTGCAAACTGCAGCTCCTCGCGGTTTTCTGCACGTTTAATATTTCTTTTTATTTTATTTTATTATTATCCCGTCGTGGAACAACCCTGTGGGACTCTTGCCTCCCTCTTCTCGGGTCCGTACGCTGCCCGGCTTTGTAGCACCGGCCGCGCCCTGTGTGCTCCACCCTCTCTCTCTCTCCTCTTCCCAACAACGCTGCTCGGCCCCGTTGCAAGCCACCCGCTCGAATTCTCGACCGCCGCAGCCTAGGAAGGATCAGTGTACTACCTGCCACCAGCCCGATTAGCTGAAGCACCGTCGACAGGAACCAGGCCCCGCTCTCGACAGCTTCTCCTGTAATCTTCAACTCCGCTGACTCAGGGGCAGATGCCCACGGTCGACGCCCGTTTCTACTGCTTCTTTCTTCCTTCTGGCCTCGACCTCTGCTCACTTCGCTTCAGGAATGGATCCCATGAGGTGGTGCAGACTGTAGGTAAGTTCGTATCTGCTCGTCGCCTATATTATGTCCGTGTATAATTGAGACACGGACAGCAGGAGTTGATTATAACAAGTCTTTACTGAATGGAGACAACCGGGAAACTGAAACTACAGAAGATTGCTAGCGCCTTTTATACAGGGGTGGTCACTGCCGGTACTGCAGTCTGAGACCAGTTATTCCCTTAAAGGTACATACACAACACTCCCCTCCCCTTTCCCCCCTCCCCTCCCCTTTCCCACCCTCCCCTCCCCTTTCCCACCCTCCCCTCCCCTTTCCCCCCCTCCCCTTTCCCCCCCTCCCCTCCCCTTCCCCCTCCCCTTTCCCCCCTCCCCTCCCCTTTCCAGCCCCCTCCCCTCCCCTCTCCCCCTCCCCTTTCCCCCCTCCCCTCCCCTCTCCCCCTCCCCTCCCCTTTCACCCCCTACCCCTCCCTTTTCCCCTCCCCTCCCCTCCCCTTTCCCCCCTCCCCTCCCCTTTCCCCCTCCCCTTTCCCCCTACCTTCCCCTTCCCCCCCTTTCCCCCTCCCCTCCCCCCCTTCCCCCCTCCGCTTCCCCCCACCCCTCCCCTTTCCCCCTCTCCCCTTCCCCTCCCTCCCCTCCCCTTTCCTCCCTCCCCTTTCCCCCCTCCCCTTCCCCCCCTCCGCTCCCCTCCCCTTTCCCCCCTCCCCTCACCTTTCCCCCACCCTCCCCTCCCCCCTCCCCTCCCCCCTCTCCCCTCCCCTCCCCTTCCCCCCTCCCCTTTACCCCCCTCCCCTTCCTTCCCCTTTCCCCCCTTTCCCCCCCTTTCCCCATCCCCCCTTTCCCTCCTTTCCTCCCCCCTTCCCCCCCTTTCGTCCCCTTCCCCCACCCTTCCCCCATTTCCCCCCCTTCCCCCCAGTCACGCTCTCTTCCCCCCAGTCGCGCTCTCTCTTCCCCCAGTCACTCTCTCTCTTCCCCCCGTCGCTCTCTCTCTTCCCCCCAGTCGCTCTCTCTCTTCCCCCCAGTCGCTCTCTCTCTTCCCCCCAGTCGCTCTCTCTCTTCCCCCCAGTCGCTCTCTCTCTTCCCCCCAGTCGCTCTCTCTCTTCCCCCCCAGTCGCTCTCTCTCTTCCCCCCCAGTCGCTCTCTCTCTTCCCCCCAGTCACTCTCTCTCTTCCCCCCAGTCACTCTCTCTCTTCCCCCCGTCGCTCTCTCTCTTCCCCCCCAGTCGCTCTCTCTCTTCCCCCCCAGTCGCTCTCTCTCTTCCCCCCAGTCGCTCTCTCTCTTCCCCCCAGTCGCTCTCTCTCTTCCCCCCAGTCGCTCTCTCTCTTCCCCCCCAGTCGCTCTCTCTCTTCCCCCCCAGTCGCTCTCTCTCTCTCTTCCCCCCCAGTCGCTCTCTCTCTTCCCCCCAGTTGCTCTCTCTTCCCCCCAGTCGCTCTCTTTCTTCCCCCCCAGTCGCTCTCTCTCTTCCCCCCCAGTCGCTCTCTCTCTTCCCCCCCAGTCGCTCTCTCTCTTCCCCCCCAGTCGCTCTCTCTCTTTCCCCCCAGTCGCTCTCTCTCTTCCCCCCAGTCGCTCTCTCTCTTCCCCCCCAGTCGCTCTCTCTCTTCCCCCCAGTCGCTCTCTCTCTTCCCCCCAGTCGCTCTCTCTCTCTCTTCCAACAACAACATCCCCTCGAAAAAGCCTCGGCACCGCCGGGCACTCCACCAATATATATATATATATGTATGTATATGTGCATATATATATATGTATGTATATATATTATATATATATATAATAGGGGCCGAGGTTATGATCTGAAATTGTTGAACTCTATGTTGAGCCCAGAGGGCTGTAGAGTGCCTAATCGAAAGATGAGGTGCTGTTCTTCGAGCTTACACTCAGCTTCCGTGGAACAATGCAAGAGGCCGAGGACGGTGAGGTCTGAGTGGGAATGGGGTGGTGAATTAAAGTGACAGGCCACCGGGAGCTCAGGGTCCCTCTTATGGACTGAACGGAGGTGTTCCGCAAAGCGGTCACCCAATCTGCTTTTGGTCTCCCCAATGTAGAGGAGACCACATCGTGTGCAGCGAATAGAGTATACTAAATTGCAGGAAGCACTAGTAAATCACTGTTTCACCTGGAAGGGGTGTTTGGGGTCCTGGACAATGGAGAGGGTTCATGTGTTGCATCTCCTGCGCTTGCACAGGAAGGTGCCGGGTGAAGGGGAAGGGGTGCTGGGGGTGGTAGAGGAGTGGACTAGGGTGTCTCGGAGGGAGCGGTCCCTACGGAATACTGAAAGGGGAGGTGAGGGGAAGATGCGTTTCGTGGTGGGATCACGCTGGAGATGGCGGAAATGGCGGAGGATGATCCATTGAATGTGGAGGCTGTTGAGGTGAAAGGTGAGGACAAGTGGAACTCTTTCATGGTTCTCGGAGGATGGGGCAGGGGTGAGGGCAGAAGTGCGGGAGATAGAACGGACACGGTCGAGGGCCGTGTCAACCACAGTAGAGGGGAATCCTCGGTTGAGGAAAAAGGAAGGCATGTCGGAAGCACTGGTATGGAAGGTGGCATCGTCAGAGCAGATGCGGCAGAGATGGAGAAACTGGGAGAATGGAATAGAGTCCTTACAGGAGGCAGGGTGGGAGGAAGTGTAGTCCAGGTAGCTGTGGGAGTCAGTGAGCTTGTAGTGAATATTTGTCAATAACCTATCCCCGGAGATGGAGACAGAGAAGTCGAGGAAGGGAAGGGAAGAGTCGGAGATGGACCATGTGAAGGTGAGGGAAGGGTGGAAATTGGAAGCAAAGTGAATGAAATTTCTAGTTCAGGGCGAGAACCGGAGACGGCACCAATACAGTCATCAATTTACTGGAAAAAGAGGTGAGGGAGGGGACCCGAGTAGGACTGGAACAATGAGTGTTCCACATATCCCACAAAAAGGCAGGCATAGCTAGGGCCCACGCGGGTACCCATAGCAATGTGGTAAACCACTGTTATTGTTGTTCACCGTTGTTGCTGTTGTTGCACACTGTTGTACCTATGCATGCCTCAGCATGTCTCTGCTGGCTCCGCCCCTGGCTCCACCCACAGGCCCAGGTATAAAGGTGACTGCTCTGCAGCCCCCTGCCTTCTTGGAACCCAGTCAACCACGAGAGGCATGCTCTGTTCTTTGCTAATAAAAGCCTTTTAGTTACTCTCCTAACGCTCCGTCTTTTATGAGTAATTGATAGCGCATCAATTTTATTAGCAAAAACAAAATGTTGACACCAAACGCTGAGCAGCAGGAGCTGCTGCGAACCCTCAGACCAACATGCCTGGACCTAGACCCCCAAGAAGCGGGTTCGGCTGCCAAATTCGCGCATTGGCTGCGTTGCTTCGAGGCCTACCTGCAAGCCTCAACTGTGACCCTGGACTAAAACAAGCTGGAAATCCTGGCCTCAAAGGTGAGCCACCAAGTTTATACAATAATCCAGGACGCGACGACCTACGCGGCGGCTATCGATCTGCTAAAAGGGCAATACGCACGCCCGGTAAATACGGTCTATGCCAGGCACCTCTTAAGATCCCGCAGACAGCAGCCCGGGGAATCGGTGGAGGCCTTCCTACGGGCACTACGGATACTCGGCCGAGGCTGCGATTGCAAAGAAGTATCAGCCGCAGCACACACGGAGGGACTGATCCGAGATGCTTTCGTTGCGGGTCTAAGGTCCAGCAGAGACTGTTGGAAAAGGGAGAAATGGACCTGAGAAAGGCAGTGTCCCTCGCGCTCTCGCTCGACGTGGCCCACAGGAATATGGACGCCTTCTCCCCTAACCGCTCCGCAACGTGGACGCCACAACCTTGGGTCATGGGACCGCCACCTTCAACTGCTGCTGCGATGTCCAAGGCACAGAAATGTTATTTTTGTGGCCAGGCAAAACACCCCAGAGCACGCTGCCCGGCGAGAAACGCTACCTGCTCCGGCTGCGGGAAGAAAGGACACTATGTCAGCGCCTGCAAAGGTAAAACCGCTAACGCCAGCAGCGCCGCATGCGAACCGTGGGGGCAGCCATCTTGTCCGCCATCTTGGGCTCCCCCAGCCGCGTGGGGATCGGGATCATGGGCACCGCCATTTTGTCCGCCATCTTGGACGTCTCCAACTTCAACCACGGGGGACCCGGACTCAACCACCGCCTCATCTGATGACCACATCGACTCGCTTGACCATACGCTGGCCTCCGTGACGCTGGACCAATCTCTCCCTCATCAACTGTCCAGGTCCATGATGGACATTACGGTAAACGGCCGCGCCACTACCTGCCTTTTTGACAACGGGAGCACGGAGAGCTTTATCCACCCCGACACGGTGCGCAGTTACTCTCTCCCGGTCCTGCCGACGCGCCATCGGATCTCTTTGGCTTCCAAAGCCCAGTCAGCGGACGTTGTTGGCTACTGTGTAGTGACCCTTTCAGTACGGGGCACAGAATACAAAAATTTTAAACTTCTGGTCATGCCACATCTCTGCGCTGCCGTTCTACTGGGGTTGGATTTTCAGTGCCACCTTAAGAGTGTCACATTAGCGTATGACGGACCCCTCCCCCCACTCACAGTCTGCAGCCAGCAGCTTTTAAATCGCCCGCCGCGCACCATTTGCAGCCTCTCCACCCTTAAAGTCCCCCCCCCTCCTTGTTCGCTAACCTCACCCGCGACTGTAAGCCCATCGCTACCAAAAGCAGGCATTACAGTGCCGGGGATAGGAGCTTCATTAAATCCGAGGTAGCGAGACTCCTGAAGGAAGGGATTATTGAAAGCAGCACCAGCCCATGGCGAGCACAAGTGGTGGTAGTGAAGACTGGCGAAAAACAGCGCCTAGTTATTGACTACAGCCAGACGATCAATCGCTACACCCAGCTAGATGCATACCCACTCCCCCGCATATCTGACATGGTCAATCAGATAGCACAATACCGGGTGTTCTCGACGATTGATCTGAAGTCGGCATACCACCAGCTCCCCATTAGGGCTGAGGACCGCCAGTACACAGCTTTTGAAGCTGACGGTCGTCTCTACCACTTCCTCAGAGTTCCCTTCGGCGTCACCAACGGGGTTTCAGTCTTCCAACGGGAGATGGACCGGATGGTTGACCAGAACACGCTCCAGGCCACTTTCCCCTATCTAGACAACGTCACCATCTGCGGCCACGACCAGCAGGACCATGATGTTAATCTAGAGAAATTCCTCCGTACGGCCCAGCGGCTGAACCTAACATACAACAAGGACAAGTGTATGTTTCGTACCACGCGCCTTGCCATTCTTGGCTGTGTAGTGGAGAACGGAGTCATCGGCCCCGACCCCGACAGGATGTGCCCCCTTATGGAGCTCCCCCTCCCCCACTGCCAAAAAGCACTGAAGAGATGCCTAGGGCTTTTCTCGTACTATGCTCAGTGGGTGCCCAACTATGCGGACAAAGCCAGACCCCTCATCAAGTCCACCTCCTTCCCCCTGACAGCAGAGACCTGTGCAGCCTTCACTCTCATAAAAAGAGATATTGCAAGGGCCACGATGCACGCAGTGGATGAGTCCATCACTTTCCAAGTGAAGAGCGACGCATCCGACTTTGCTCTAGCTGCAACCCTTAACCAGGCGGGGAGACCCGTGGCCTTTTTCTCAAGGACCCTCCAGGGCCCTGAGATTCGACACTCCTCTGTCGAAAAGGAGGCCCAGGCCATTGTGGAAGCTGTGTGACATTGGAGGCATTACCTGGCCGGAAAACGATTTACCCTGCTCACTGACCAGCGTTCAGTAGCTTTTATGTTTAATAATAAGCAGAGGGGCAAAATCAAGAATGACAAGATCTTGAGGTGGAGATTCGAACTCTCCACCTACAATTATGATATCTTGTACCGGCACGGGAAACTCAATGAGCCCCCAGATGCCCTATCACGTGGTACATGCGCCAACGCGCAGTTTGATAGACTGAAGACCCTCCACAATGACCTCTGCCACCCGGGGGTCACCAGGTTTTTTCACTTCGTCAAATCCCGTAACCTGCCCTACTCCATCGAGGAGGTCAGGACCATGACCAGGAACTGCCAAATCTGTGCCGAGTGCAAACCGCATTTTTATAGGCCAGACAGAGCAAGCCTGATCAAAGCCACGCGCCCCTTTGAACGGCTGAGCGTCGATTTTAAAGGGCCCCTCCCCTCCTCCGACCGCAATGTGTACTTCCTCAACATAATTGACGAGTACTCCCGTTTCCCGTTTGCCACCCCTTGCTCAGACATGACCAGTACCATGGTCATTAAATGTCTGAATGACCTCTTCGCCTTGTTCGGTTTCCCTAGTTATATTCATAGCGACAGGGGCTCATCCTTTATGAGCAATGAACTTCGTCAGTACCTGCTCGCGAGAGGTATTGCTACAAGCAGGACCACCAGCTACAACCCCCGGGGGAATGGCCAGGTGGAAAGGGAGAATGCGACGGTCTGGGAGGCAGTCCTTTTAAACTTGAAATCTAAGGGCCTTCCGACCTCTCGCTGGCAGGAGATCCTCCCTGCGGCGCTCCATTCCATTTGGTCACTGCTCTGTACAGCCACCAATGCCACCCCTCACGAGAGAATGTTCTCCTTCCCCAGGAAGTCCACATCGGGGATCTCGTTACCGACATGGCTGACTTCTCCAGGACCCGTCCTACTGCGGAAGCGCGTGAGGTCCCATAAGACGGACCCCCTGGTCGAGAGGGTGAGCCTCCTCCATGCCAACCCTCAGTATGCTTACGTGGTGTACCCGGACGGGTGGGAGGACACAGTCTCCATACGAGACCTCGCACCTTCGGGTGCTCCCGAAATACCTCCCTCGCCACCCACCACTACCCACGCCTACCCCCAGTATGCTTACGTAGCGTACCCGGATGGGCGGGAGGACACAGCCTGCACATGAGATCTCGCACCTTTGGGTGCCCCTGAAACACTACCATTGCCATCCACCACTACCCACAACCCAACCCCGCTAGACGGCATGCCGCAGCCCCAGGACCCGTCATTGACCACCCAACCACTCAATGAGACGCCAGATTCAACGTTGGATGCTGCACCATCACCGCCACCACCACGACGATCAGGACGGCATACAAGGCCACCTGATAGACTTACTTACACAAACCTTTAGTACACTTCACCCCGCCGGACTCAATTTTAAACAAGGGGTGAATGTGGTAAACCACTGTTATTGTTGTTCACCGTTTTTGTTGTTGTTGCACACTGTTGTACCTATGCATGCCTCAGCATGTCTCTGCTGGCTCCGCCCCTGGCTCCACCCACAGGCCCAGGTATAAAGGTGACTGCTCTGCAGCCCCCTGCCTTCTTGGAACCCAGTCAACCACGAGAGGCATGCTCTGTTCTTTGCTAATAAAAGCCTTTTAGTTACTCTCCTAACACTCCGTCTTTTATGAGTAATTGATAGCGCATCAAGCAACACCTTTGATTTGGAGGTGTGATAAAATGTGTGTTTACATTAGTTGTGATATGTGTGATTGCAGTAGGTGTGATACTGTGGCAGAACCACTGAATGACTCTGGCTAACTGTATATAATTCTCTTTAACAATGTTCTAACACCAGCCTAAACCTATACCATGGTGTTAGGCATTACTGTGTTTTGTATATAGAGTTGCATGTAGGGGGCGTGGCCCCTTTAAGAGCGCGGGAAAATGTGGGTAAACGCGATGACGTCACGTCGCAAACCACGGGGCTGCCCAGGCAGTCCTCGTGACATCTCCGTTGAGTAAAGACCTGTTTAATTGTTCTCTGGTGTCAATCTCAGTTATTCGTAGGAATTCGTTAATTCCTACAATACAATGTGTGTTTACTGTAGTTGTGATATAATGTGTGTTTACAGTAGGCGTGATGCAATGTCCGTTTCCAGTCGGTGTGATAAAATGTGTTTGTGCTGTAGGTGTGATACAATGTTTGTTTACAGAAGGTGTGATACAATGTGTGTGCAGTAGGTGTGATACATTGTGTGTTTACAGTAAGTGTAATACAATTGCCCAGAAATTCGGGTCGGCGGCTTCCCGCGGGTGCAAGACCCCGACCTGCACTTACCTTGCGCGCCAACAGTTGAGCTGTAGGGCCCCGTGGAATTCCGCTCCGGGACCTGGCCCAGCTGCCGGCGCGCAGTGCTTGCTTATCCCAGGGGCATAGTTAGTGCGATGCGTCCCCTGGGATCACATGAGCCATGGGCAGCCAATCGGAGGAGGGAAAAGCCCATTCATAAGATTGACAGGAAGACCTGTCTAAACTTATGAATACTACGGGCTTCAAAATAGCATTAAACCTTCAAATAATTTTTTTAAAAATCACACTTTTTCAATAAACTACAAATTACATTAAATAACTATTTTAAACAATAATTTAAATTTTTGAAAAAAATAATTTTTTTTTTAAAACGGGGCTAAAAATAAACTTACCTTGCTTTAAAGTATTTAAAAAGAATAAACCTGTGGAAATTTTTATTTTATTTTAATTAATTGACCACTTCACAGAAACCCCACAGTGCAGATAAAGGCCATTTCGGCCCATCGAGCCTGCACCGACACATATCCCACGCGATCCCCGTAACCCCTACACCAACACATATCCCACCCTATCCCCGCGTATTTAATCCCCCTAACACTAAGGGTCAATTTATCATAGCCAATCAACCTAACCCACACATTTTTGGACTGTGGGAGGAAACCAGAGCACCCAGAGAAAACCCACGCAAACATGGGGAGAATGTACAAACTCCACACAGACAGCCACCCGAGGCCAGATTCGAACCCGGGTCCCTGGCGCTGTGAGGCAACAGTGCTAACCACTATGCCACCGTGCTTACCTTGTAAAAAGCAGGCCTTACGCCTGCTTTTTAAATGTGTAAATCCTGCAGGCTTATCCTCCTGGGAAAACCTGCAAAAAAAAACGAAGTTTGATGCGCACGCGCAGCCTCCCCTGCACGCGCGTTTGACCTCTGAACCCCTTAGTTCAGAGGATCAGAAGTGCCGGTTTCCCGCGCATGCACAGTGCATGCAGGAGATCAGCACTTTCATTGGGCCTACGGGCGAGTACCCCATGCGTACTCACCCGTGGAGTCCCGACGTTCTGGGCCATTGTGTGTTTAGAGTAGGTGTGATACAATGTGTGTACAGTAGGTGTGATAAAATGTGTGTGTACAGTAGGTGTGATGCAATGTGTGTTTACAGTAGGTGTGGTGCATTGTGTGTACAGTTGGAGTGATGCAATGTGTTTGTACGGAAGGTATCAAACAATGTGTCTTTAGATTTGGTGTGATACAATGTGTGTGTATACAGTAGGTGTGATATAATGAGTGTGCAGTAGGTGTGATACATTGTGCATTTACAGTAAGTGTAATGCAATGTGTGCATGCAGTAGGGGTGATACAATGTGTGTTTACAGTAGGTGTGTTGCATTGTTTGTGCAGTAGGTGTGATACAATGTGTGTGTACAGTAGGTGTGATATAATGTGTCTTTAGAGTAGGTGTGATACAATGTGTACAGTAGGTGTGATTCAATGTGTGTTTACAGTAGTTGTGATAAAATGTGTGTGTACAGTAGGTGTGATACAATGTGTGTACAGATGCTGTGATACAATGTGTGTGTACCGTAGGTGTCATAAAATATATGTTTACAGTAGATGTAATACAATGTGTGTACAGTAGGTGTGATACAATATGTTTACAGTAGGTGTGATAAAATGTGTGTTTACATTAGTTGTGATATAATGTGTGGTTACAGTAGATGTGATACAATGTGTGTTTACAGTAGTTGTGATAATTTGTGTGTATACATTAGTTGTGATATAATGTGTGTTTACAGTAGGCGTGATACAATATCTGTTCACAGTCGGCGTAAAAAATGCATGTGTGCAGTAGGTGTGATACAATGTCAGTTTACAATAGGTGTGATACAATGTGTGTTTACACAAGGTGTGGTGCAATGTGTGTACAGTAGGTGTGATACAATGTGTGTTTGCAGTAGGTGTGATACAATGTGAGTGTACAGTTGGTGTGATAAAACGCGTGTTTATAGTAGGTGTGATACAATGCATGTGTGCAGTAGGTGTGATAAAATGTATGTGTACAGTAGGTGTAATACAATGTGTGTGTGCAGTAGCGGTGATACAATGTGTGTGTACAGTAGGTGTGATACAATATGTTTACAGTAGGTGTGATAAAATGTGTACAGAAGCTGTGATACAATGTGTGTTTACCGTAGGTGTCATTCAATGTGTGTGTACAGTAGGTGTCAGAAAATGTGAGTACAGTTGGTGAGATACAAGGTGTGTGCAGTAGGTGTGATACAATGTATGATAACAGTAGGTGTGTTACAATGTGTGTGCACAGTAGGTGCGATACAACGTGTTTTTAGATTAGGTGTGATACAATGTGTGTGTACAATAGGTGTCATACAATGTGTGTTTACATTAGTTGTGATATAATGTGTGTTTACAGTAGGTGTGATACAATGCATATTTACAGTAGGTGCGACAAAATGTGTGTGCAGTAGTTGTGATACAATGTGTGTGTACAGTAGGTGTTTGTGCAGTAGGTGTGATACAATGTCTGTTTACAGTAGCTGTGATACAATGGGTGTGTGCAGTAGGTGTGATAGAATGTGTGTTTACAAAAGGTGTGATACAATGTCTGTTTACAGTAGGTGTGATGCAATGTGTGTGGACAGTAGGTGTGATACAATGTGTGTGTAGAGTAGGTGAGTTAAATGTGTGTCTACAGTAGGTGTTGTGCAGTGTGTGTTCAGTCGGAGTGATACAATGTGTGTTTACAGTAGGTGTGATACAATGTGTGTGTACAGTAGTTGTGATAAAATGTACTTACACAGTAGGTGTGATACAATGTCTTTGTACAGAAGATGTGATGCAATGTGTTTAGACAGTAGGTGTGATACAATATGTGTTTAGATTCATTGTGATACAATGTGTGTCTACAGTAGGTGTGATACAATGTGTGTGCAGTAGGTGTGATACAATGTGTGTGTGCAGTAGGTGTGATACAATGTGTGTTTAGATTCATTGTGATACAATGTGTATCTACAGTAGTTGTGATACAATGTGTGTTTGCAGTAAGTGTGTTACAATATGTGTGTACAGTAGGTGTGATACAATGTGTGATTACAGTAGGTGCGATACATGTGCTTACAGCAGATGTGATATAATATGTGTCAAAATGTGTGTTTACAGTAGGTGTTGTGCAATGTGTGTTCAGTAGGTGTGATACAATGTGTGTTTACAGTAGGGTTGATACAATGTGTTCTTACAGTAGGTGTGATATAATATGTGTGTACAGTCGGTGTGATACAATGTGTTTACAGTAGGTGTGATACAATGTGTACAGTAGGTGTTGCACGAAGTTTTTACAGTAGCTGTGAATCAATGTGTGTTCAGTTGTTGTGACACAATGAGTGAACAGTAGGGGTGATAGAATGTTTGTGTACAGTAGTTGTGATACAATGTGTTTGCAAGTAGGTGCGATACAATGTGTGTACAGTAGTTGTGATAAAATGTATTTACACAATAGGTGTGATACAATGTCTTTGTACAGAAGATGTGATGCAATGTGTTTAGACAGTAGGTGTGATACAATGTGTGTATAGTAGGTGTGATACAATGTGTGTGCTTACAGCAGATGAGATATAATATGTCTTTAGAATAGGTGTGATACAATGTGTGTGTAGAGTAGGTGTGATATAATGTGTGCAGTAGGTGTGATACAGTGTGTGTGTACGGTAGGTGTGATACAATGTGTGATTACAGTTGGTGTGATACAATGTGTGTATACAGTAGGTGCGATACAATGTGTGTGCTTACAGCAGATGTGATATAATATGTCTTTAGAATAGGTGTGATACAATGTGTGTGTACAGTAGGTGTGATATAAGGTGTGCAGTAGGTGTGATACAATGTGTGTGTACGGTAGATGTGACACAATGTGTGTACAAAGCTGTGATACAATGTGTGTGTACCATAGCTGTGATATTATGTGTGTGTACAGTAGGTGTGACACCATGTGTGCATTGTACGTATGATACAACGTGTTTGCAGTAGGTGTGATACAATGTGTGTGTAGAATAGCTGTGATACAATGTGTGTTTAAAGTATGTGTGATACAATGTGTGTTTACAGTAGGTATGATAAAATTTGTGTTTACAGTAGGTGTGATACAATGTGTGTTCACAGTAGGTCTGGTGCAATGTGTGTTCAGTAGGTGTGATACAATGTGTGTTTGCAGTACTTGTGGTACAAGGTTTGTTTACAGTAGGTGTGGTACAATGTCTGTTTGCAGTAGGTGTGATAAAATGTTTGTACAGTAGGTTTGTGTGGTGTATGTAACCTGTTCCACCTTAAGAGAACTTAAGCCTGTTCCACCTTAAGAGATGTACTACTTTCTCTGGCTGCTGTATACGTAATACCGGTGGTGACCACACCGGTATATAAGCACTGTGTAGTAATATTGTATTCAGTATAGTCCCTACCTCCAACCAGTAAAGACCTGTTGAATTTACTCTTGTAGTCTGTGTAGTAATTATCACTATAACACACAGACTTAACAGTGGCGACGAGTCCGATTCTTACCCTGCGGCAGTTATTTCCACGGCGGCTTCGTCCACAGACAGGACGTCGAAGAGAGGTTTCCACCCTCATCACCCTACTGGAAGACACGTCGAGCGGCAGGCATCGAGAAACCGGAGTGCAGAAGACATCCTGACCTCGAAGCCTCCATCAGCGACTGTCAGCTTCTTCTTTCTACCTCGGTGGTGGGTAAGCCAGGCAGCGACGCGACAGAAAGTCAACCGCGTTGGCTGTACAGACGGGGCTGGGAAGACGGAGGAATAAGGGCGGTGAGATTGATCGTGACCGGAGATAAGGGCCGGGCCGCTTTCGAGCGAGAGGCGCAGCGCGGGGACATCGATCGCGACCGGAGATAAGCGCCGCATTCGGGCTAAAAGGCGCAGCGTCTGGGGAAACTGAAGGCGTGAGAGCCGCGGTGAAGAGGAGACAGCGTCGGGGGACGGTTGAAGACCGCCAAGCGCGGGAAAACCACCATTTTGTGGGCGGAGGACGACGACAAGAGCGGGAAGCCGCCATCTTGGATAACATAAAAATACAATAAATTGCAACGATGCCTAAAAATGGGAACATTAATACCTTTGATAGTGACATCGAAGATTGGGCCATGTATGTAGAACGCATACAAAATTATTGAAAGGCAAATAAAATTCCTGATGCAGATAAAGCACTAACATTATTAAATTTAATGGGTGCGAAGACATACGGGCAATTGAAACACCTTGTATCACCAGATGAACCGGCGGATAAGACGTTCGAGGAGATTGTTACTGTCCTGAAAAATCATCTAAACCCCACGCCGCTGATGCTAGCGGAACGATTTAAATTTTACGACAGAAGGCAGCTGCAGAATGAAAGCAATGCTGAATATTTGATGGAATTACGTAAGCTAGCAAAATATTGTCAGTTTGGAACGGGACTGACAGAGGCACTACGAGATAAATTTGTGTGTGGTTTATTTAAACAGGATACACAAAAGCGACTGCTCGAGGAGAATGAGCTGACGCTTGAGAAGGCGGTCACTATGGCAGCAGCACACGAAGCCGCAGCGAGAGGCACGGCAGTAATGCAGCTACGGTCACCGGAACTCGGTACAAACAAATTGGGTTTGAGTTCTGTCAAATGTTATCGTTGTGAAAAGACAACGCACGATCAGAACCAGTGTTGGTTTAAAAACCAAGAATGCAGAATGTGTGGCAGGCTTGGCCACATAGCTAAAGTATGCCGGTCAGGAAAGAAGACCAGCAACAAAAAGTCACCGCAAGGAAAATACGCAAAGGTACACAAGGTGACAAAGAACAGTTTGACCGAACAGAAGTCAGATTCAGACGCTAGCAGTAATGAACTGGATAGCTTAAGAGTACACAACGTTGGTAAGGATGCAGATCTCCAGACAATTTGGGTCACTCTTCAGATAGCAGGAGTCCAAGTAAAAATGGAATTGGACACTGGATCGGCATTGACAGTCATGAATAAGAAAGATACAGAAGGTTATTCCAACATATTCCCCTACAGGATACGGAGATTATATTGAAAACATACACGGGGCAAAGAGTGTACCCCATCGGAAAAATAGAGGTAGAAGTGGTCCACAAGGGCGAAGAAAGCCAAGTTATGGACTTATATGTGCTACCTGAAGGAGGTCCACCACTACTAGGATGGGAGTGGATTAGGAAAATGAATATGGACTGGCACTCCTTGAAGGCACTAACGGTAGATTCCGGGGAAACAGATGTCAAACCTAAACGATTGTCCAGAATATTGGATGATGCTAAAGAGGTGTTCCAGCAGGGACTGGGAACACTGAGAGGAATTACGGCAAACATCAAGATTGATGAACATGCACAACCAAAATTTTTTAAAGCCAGACCGGTACCCTATGCAATACGACCTACTGTTGAAGCGGAAATGGAAGCACTAGAACGTTCAGCTGTACTGTCTAAGGTAGATTGGAGTGAGTGGGCTACGCCCATTGTTCCCGTTATGAAACGTCCTGCGAGCAACAAGCCAGGAGATCCAGGGAAGGTTCGCATCTGTGGAGATTTCAAAATCACCGTTAATCCGGTGTTTCACACGGTGCAGTATCCGCTTCCACGGATTGAGGATATTTTCGCTTCATTGTCTGGCGGGAAACACTTCACCAAGATAGACCTGGCGCAGGCATACTTGCAGATGGAGGTTGAGGAAGAGTCACGCCAATACCTCACGATCAACACGCATCGAGGGTTGTACCGGTACAATAGGCTGGTTTTTGGAGTGGCATCGGCTCCAGCAATTTGGCAGAGGGCCATGGAGCAGGTATTACAGGGAATTCCAGGCACACAATGTTACCTGGACGATATTCTGATCACAGGTGATGGTGATGAACAATATCTCGCAAACTTGGAACTGGTGCTCAACAGACTGAAAGAGTATGGACTTAGAGTAAATCAGCAGAAATGTGAGTTCTTCCAGAAGCGGATCTCGTACTGTGGCCATGTCATTGACCGGGAGGGGCTTCATAAGTCTCCTGACAAGATTGAGGCAGTTGTAAAGGCTCCCGCTCCGGAGAATGTCTCTCAGTTGAGGTCGTTTCTAGGATTAATTAACTATTACCATAAATTTCTGCCAAATCTATCCACGGTACTGCACCCGTTAAACGCTCTTTTACAGAAAGGGGTACCATGGGAATGGGGTGAAAACTGTAAGAAGGCATTTCGCAAAAGCAAAGAATTGATCACCTCAGAGGAAGTGTTGGCTCACTTCAACCCGACACTGCGTATTCGGTTGGCTTGTGATGCTTCTCCATATGGTATTGGGGCAGTACTCTCACATAAGTTGCCAAATGGCACGGAAAGGCCAGTCGCGTTTGCATCCAGATCATTGACCTCCGCTGAGCGCAACTATGCGCAGATCGATAGGGAGGCTCTTAGCCTTGTATGGGGAGTGAAGAAGTTTAATCATTACCTGCAGGGCCAAAAATTCACACTTCTGACAGACCATCAACCGTTGGTATCCATTTTTAACCCTAAGAAGGGTGTTTCGGTGATGACAGCGCAGCGTCTCCAGAGATGGTCTCTTTTCCTAGGGGCACATCAATATCAAATAGAATTCAAAGGTACGAAACAGCATGGCAATGCTGATGGGCTGCCGCACCTGCCACTACCTGAAGAAGAAGACACGACGAAAGTTGACCCTGTTGAGTTATTTCATTCGACCATCATCGAGTGTTTACCAGTCACCAATGCAAGTATTGCAAGAGAAACCAGGAACGACCCGACACTGTCCAGAGTCTACGAGGTGACAGTGAAAGGATGGCCAACACGGGGTGATCCTCTGTTACCGGCATTTTCGGCAAGGCGAGACCAGCTGTCCGTCTGCCATGGTACCTTGATGTACGGGACAAGAGTGATTATTCCTCCCAAGTTAAGGGAAAGAATTTTAAACGAACTGCATGAAGGTCATCTGGGGGGAGTTAAAATGAAAAGTCTTGCTAGGGCTTATGTATGGTGGCCGGGTATTGACCAACAGATTGAGGAGTTAACGAAAAGCTGCGCTGGGTGCCAAAAAGTGCAAAATGCACCTCCGATAGCACCGCTACACCCATGGGAATGGCCTTCAGCCCCATGGCAATGCGTACACATTGACTTTGCTGGTCCATTCATGGACTCCATGTTCCGAATCGCGGTGGACGCACATTCCAAATGGCCAGAAGTCATCAAGATGAATACCACTACTTCAGAAAAGACAATTGCGGTGTTAAGAACAATATTCGCAAGGAACGGATTGCCAGAACAGATCTGTTCGGACAACGGACCACAGTTTGTATCGGAAGAATTCCGACAATTCTTAAAGAGGAATGGAGTAAAACATTATACCTCTGCCCCATATCATCCGGCGACAAACGGGTTGGCTGAAAGATTTGTCCAGACATTCAAAAAGGCAATTAAGGCCATGAACGATGATCAGATTCCGCTGCAACACAAGGTCGACAAGTTCCTGATGTCATACCGAAACGCCGATCATGCAGTGACTAACCAAAGTCCTGCCATGATGTTTTATAACAGGAGGTTGCGGTCCAAGTTGGACTTGTTAAAACCAAATGTGCGGAGGGAAGTGGAAAACAAACAGTTTTGGCATATTAACAACAAGACCACTCGAACTTGCGACGTAGGACAACCAGTGTTGGCAAGGGGCTATGGAAACGAAAAATGGCAGTCCAGAACAATTCGGGCCAGACAAGGACCTCTGATGTACACAGTAGATATTGGTCATAATGTGATAAGGCGTCATGCGGATCAACTGGTAGAGTCGAGAGCAAGGGTCGAACCCATGGTTGTGACAGAGACAACTGTGGAAGACGTTAATGAACCTGAAGCATCTACCTCGGCAGGGAATGTACTTGATGATGATGACACCCAATACATTGGAAACCAAATAGAGGAGGCACCTCAACAACAAGAATCAGAGACTACTGAGAGGCGTTATCCAAGCCGCATCAGAAAGCCTCCTGAGAGACTGAACCTTTGAACTGTTATACCTGAAGTTATATATGTACATATGTTATTATGTTATGTTAAATGGGGATATGACTGTTAAGCTAAAAAGGGAGGATTGTGGTGTATGTAACCTGTTCCACCTTAAGAGAACTTAAGCCTGTTCCACCTTAAGAGATGTACTACTTTCTCTGGCTGCTGTATACGTAATACCGGTGGTGACCACACCGGTATATAAGCACTGTGTAGTAATATTGTATTCAGTATAGTCCCTACCTCCAACCAGTAAAGACCTGTTGAATTTACTCTTGTAGTCTGTGTAGTAATTATCACTATAACACACAGACTTAACAGTTTGAATACAATGTCTGTACAGTAGGTGTGATACAATGTGTGTTTCCAGTAGGGGTGTTACATTGTGTGTACAGTAGAAGTGATACAATGTGTTTACAGAATGTGTGATACAATGTGTGTACAGTAGGTGTGATACAATGTGTGTTTACAGTAGGTGAGATACAATGTGTGTTTAGAGTAGGTGTGATACAATGTGAGTGTACAGTAGGTGTGATACAATGTATGTTTATAGTAGGTGTGGTACAATGTGTGTAAAGTAGGTGTGATACAGTGTGTGTTTACAGTAGGTGTGATACAATGCGTGTTTACAGTAGGTGTGATGCAATGTGTGTAGACAGTAGGTATGATACAATGTGTGTGTACAGTAGGTGTTATACAATGTGTGTTTACAGTAGGTGTGATACAATGCCTCTTTATACTAGGTGTGGTGCAGTGTGTGTACAGTAGGTGTAATGCAACCTTTGTTTACAGTAGGTGTGATAAAATGGGCTGGATTTTGTCACTGAGGTGGGCTGGGGTTGTGTAATATGCTTTTCGTGTTAGCTACCCGATTCTAAATGGATGTGGGAGAATGATGCGATTTTAACTTAAGTGGGCAATTGAGTTCCAGCGTGTGGGAACCCTGGCCCAATTAGTTTTTTCAGTCTGAAACTCACCTCCGATGATGTCATCATTGCTGCTGCATTTATGGTCTGCAACAAGCCTTGCTTCTTCTGCAGACTGCCAACCTTTTGGCCTTTCATGCTAGAGGGACCTGAAGGCAGAGTGACCAGCAAGAGACCCAGGTTTGATTATGTTGCCCTGCAAGCTTTAGTGGAGGGAGCAAGAGCCAATAAAGAGGTGCCCTTCCCTTCATCAGGGAGGAAGAAGCCTCCCCAGCAGACCAATTCTGTGTGGATCCAGGTGGCCCAGGATGTCAACTCTTTGTCGATAACCCGCAGATCCTGGCTTCAGTGCAGGAAGAGGTTTCATGACCTGCGCACTGGAAAAGTGAGTATGACTTTCCCATCATCCTCAAACTGATCCCCATTACCACTCCTCACCAGCACTCAGCTTTAGCAATCTCTTCCTCCACATCCCACTTGACACTGACATCCATGCACCCTTACCCATTCCCTCTCTCTCTAACGCCACATACACCTAACTAGTCGACTATTCAGCCCTCACATTCCCTGTCACTGTGATGCTATGAAAACAAATTACAACACAGAGGGAGGGTTTTTGGTCTTGCCACCTCACTCCATCTTTGTCTCCTTCTAAGCATCTGTGCTATGGATTTTCTACACTCACTCCTTCACTCTCACTCAAACTTCACTTGTCTCCCTCATTGCAGGAAAAGAGAGCTCAGAATAAGAGGGAAAGAGCGAGGACAGGAGGAGGGCCACCCTCAGTAGGCCAGCTCACCCCCTGGGAGGAGGCAGTCCTGGAGATCGTGGGAGTGGAGGACGATGCACAAGTCGGGGATGGACAGACGGGTGCATCACAGTAAGCTGGTGACAGAATAGTTCTCCATCTCTCTCATTGATATTGCATGAGTCGCTGATAATGATTCTGAAGCTCTAACAGATGGACTTATAATCATCTGCAATGTGCAATGTGCATGTAACCGTGGCATCACATCTCTGGCTCTTTCGTTTACTCCCCCACATGACCATTGCAAGCACCCATCCCCACTAGCCAGGAGGAAGAACCTGAGCATCCAGACTCCTCAGAGGAAGCTGCAACCTCTGAGGGCGCAGCGTCAGCAGAATTCAGCGCACCCAGCACCAGCGCAGACACTCACACCTCGGCGGTACCTTCGGGACATTCTTCTTCTTCTTAGGCAGTCCCTTGGAACCGAGGATGACTTGCTTCCACATTAAAAATGAGTTTGCATGTGACTGATGAGTCCAATGCGGGACCTACAGTTTCTGTCACAGGTGGGGCAGACGGTGGTTGAAGGGGCGGGTGGGTGGGGTGCTTGGGTTGACGTGCACTCCTTGCGCTGCCTGTGCTTGGCTTCCGCTTGCTCCCGGCGAAGAAACTCGAGGTGTTCGGCGCCTTCCCGAATGCTTCTCCTCCACTTTGTGCGGTCTTGGGCCAGGGATTCCCAGGTGTCGGTGGGGATGTTACACTTTTTCAAGGAGGCTTTGAGGGTGTCCTTGAAGCAGTTCCTCTGCCCACCTTGGGCTCTCTTGCCGTGCCGGAGCTCCGAATAGAGCGCTTGTTTTGGGAGTCTCGTATCGGGCATGCGGACAATGTGACCCGTCCATCGGAGCTGATTGAGCGTGGTCAGAGCTTCGATGCTGGGGATGTTGGCCTGAGCAAGAACACTGATGTTGGTGCGCCTATCCTGCCAATGGATTTGCAGGATCTTGCAGAGGCAGCGCTGATGGTACCTCTCCAGTGCTTTGAGGTGCCTGCTGTACATGGTCCATGTCTCTGAGGCATGCAGCAGGGCAGGTATCACTGCTGCCCTGTAGACCATGAGCTTAGTGCCGGGTTTGAGGTCCTGGTCTTCAAACACTCTCTTCCTCAGGCGCCCGAAGGCTGCACTGGCACACTGAAGGCGGTGTTGGACTTCGTCGTCGACGTCTGCCCTTGTTGACAGTAGGCTCCCGAGGTATGGAAAGTGGTCCATGTTGTCCAAGGCCTTGTCATGGATTTTGATAATCGGGACATATTGCAGTGTTCTCACCTGGTGTATCACAGCTCACAAGTGAGCATCAGCAGATTGTGCAGACAGGGACAGCAGTGGAGAGTCCTAGTTGGAGGGCGCAGGGCTCTCCCAGCTTGGCTCAGCTGTATGTTGACCCTCTGCCTCTGGGTCCATCCACAAGTTCAGCGGTGCTGGAACTCCAGGAACAGATGCAGGAGACTCTGGCAGATTTTGTTTCCAGGGTCGCTGCGAGTGTGGAGCAAATGGAGGAGTCCATTACGAACATGAGCAGAGCCTTTGTGGAGTCATTGGCGCATGAACGCATCACCGTGGAAAGGATGGCAACCTCCATGGAGGTGATAAGTCACCAGAGTGCAGAAAACATGGTGAGTGTTCTGAATAGAATGATATCTCTGGAGGAGCGATGGTCATCTATTGAACAGAGAAACCAGACCTTCATGGAAGCCCTTCTGAGTAGGACTGACAGTGCAGATACAGGTCCCCATGGCCCCCCTGATGTGCAGCAAGGTGCTCTCAAGCCACTTGCAAGCACTGAGGGGGACCTGACCCATGAGAGGGAAGTTAGTGGCAGACATCAAGGAAGCCAGGGCTCCTCTCCAAGTGCTCACACTTCCATGCCACGGCAGAGCCCTCGGTCAGAGCTCCACCAGAGTCCACACCCAACTGAGATCGGCGTCTCAACCCCTGCACAGCCGCAGGAACAACAGACTGTTGGCGAGCCCTCACTGGTTCGCAACCCAAGAGGACGCCTGCCAAAGGTGTCGAGACAGGAGCAGCAAGAAACTGAGCAAGGGGCCTCCACATCTGCTGAAGCCACAGGGGAAGCATTACACTGCACAAATAGTCACAAGGGTAGTCACTTGGGTGAAATTTGATGTTTAATGTTAAAAAGCCATCAGATGGTTACTGTAAATAAAAAAACCTGATGGCTACTGCTGCAGTTGTGGCGTGTGCCATTTCGCTAATGGGACGTCCACGTTGAGGGCTTAGGATTACTTGCAATTGTCAGTATGGTGGTCAAATTGTTAGGAATCCGCTGGTTCTTGGCCATTGTCGAAGCTCTGGTAAGAAGCTGCGAGGCAAAAGTGCTTGATTGGCTAGGCTAAGCAAATCTGGCCAAGATGAGTGTGTTCCTTGCATCCCGGGCAGCAATATTCTCGCGTACTGCTGCCGCTGGTTGATGGGCCTCTGCAAGATGTTCATTTTTGCTCTCCTCCTCCTCCACCTCCTCCTCTTCCTCCTCCTCATCTGAGGAGGATATGTGACGAGCCACTTGGTCCTCAGGTACCTGCAAGCCACAACGCTGTGCCATGTTGTGAAGTGCACAGCAAACCACGACGATTCTGGAGACCCTGGCACTTCTGCAGTTGCTGCTGATGTTGGTTCTGCTGTTATTCATGGTTCTGCTGGTGCCACGGCTGGTCTTTGTCCTCATCTGATGTCCAGAAGGGAAGGAAATAAATGGCTCCCATGCTTCTGGTATATGCCTCAGTTGAGGAAGCGCTCAGTCAAGGTGGCGAGAGGGGTTTCCCAGGAGGTCACACTGGAGATGGGTGTCAGGCTCCAAACTTCCACAGCTGTGGTTATGCCTTCTAAAAGTTCCCCCAGACCTGAGACAACAAAGTCCTGCCATCTGCAAATGATGGCTGATCAAATATCCTATTTAATGTTGGAGCTGCAGCTAATAGTCAGCAATCCAATTGTGCTCCTGGAGGTTTCACCGTCATGTTTCACAGCAGGCGTGCTTCATGTGGGAAAAGGCTTAAAATCACAAAGGCCTTTCAAAATAGGATAATAGAGGCAATTTAGTGCTTGTTAAGGGCCTTAAGGGCCTATCCTGCCTCTTGGAGGCGGGACAGAGATGGGAGCAGTAAACACAATTTCTTGAAAATTGGTTGGAGGCAGGATGGAGGTGGGTTGGGTTTTTGCAATTTTAATACCCAACATGCCTCCACTCCCGCCTCCACGGCCCTGGGAAATTCAAGCCCAATGTGTGTTTACACTAGGTGTGATACAATGTGTCTGTACAGTAGGTGTGATACAATGCGTGTTTACAGTAGTTGTGATACAATGTGTGTGTACAGTAGGTGTGATACAATGTGAGTGTGCAGTAGGTGTGATACAATGGCCCAGAAATTGGTGTCGGGGGCTTCCCGCGGGTGCAAGCCCCCGACCTACACTTACCTAGCGCGCCGGCAGCTGAAGCCTGGGCCTGCTTGCATTTCCTCTCTGTGGCCCGGTTCAGCTCCCGGCGCGCTGTGCTTGCATGATCTAGCGGCGTAGTTAGTTCGATGAGCCGGCTGGGATCATGTGAGCACTGGGCAATCAATCGGAGGTTGCAAAAGTTCATTCATGTGTTTGATAGTAAGAACTGTCAAACTCATGAAAACTCCGGGCGCCCAAAACAGTACTTAAACTTCAAATAAAATTTTAAAAAGCATCGCACTACTTAAATGAACTATAATTAACTTTAAAAAACTATTTTAAACAATAATTTTAAATTTTGAAAAAAATAATTTTATAAAAAATCGGGGCTAAAAATGCACTTACCTTACTGTAAAGTCTTTAAAAATAATAAACCTGTGGAAAAAATGTTCTAATTTTAATTAATTGACCACTTACCTTTTAAAATTAAGTCCTTACGCCTGCTTTTTTCATTCGTAAAAAGTTGAGGCCTTCACGCACGGGCAAACCTGTAAAAAAGACAGAAGTTCAGCGCGCACGGGCAGACTCCTGCGCGCACGCGTTCGACCTCTGAACCCCTTGGTTCAGAGGTTCGGAAATGCCGGTTTCCCGCGCATGCGTAGTGCATGCAAGAAACCGGCACTTCCATCAGGTCCACGCGTGGGTACTCCATCCGTACTCACGCGTTGGGACCCGAATTACTGGGCCAATGTGTGGTTACAGTACGTTTGTTACAATGTGGGTTTACATTAGTTATTATATAATGTGTGTTTACAGTAGGTGTGATACAATTTGTGTCTACAGTAGGTGTGATACAATGTCTGTTTACAGTAGGTGTGATACAATGTCTGTTTACAGTAGATGTGATACAATGTGTGAGTACTGTAGGTGTGATATTATGTGTGTGTTCAGTAGGTGTGAATAAAATGTGTGTGCAGTAGGTGTGATACAATATTTGTCCAGTAGGTGTGATACAATGTGAGTTTACAGTAGGTGTGATACGATGTGTGTGTAGAATATGTGTGATACAATGTGTGTTTAGAGTAGGTATGATACAATGTGTGTAGAGTAGGTGTGATAAATTCTGTTTGCAGTAGGTGTGATACAATGTGTGTTTACAGTAAGTGTGATACAATGTGTGTGCAGTAGGTGTGATACAATGTGTGTGCAGTAGGTGTGATACAATGTGTGTTTACAGTAAGTGTGATACATAGAAACATAGAAGATAGGAGCAGGAGTAGGCCATTCGGCCCTTCGAGCCTGCTCCGCCATTCAACGAGATCATGGCTGATCACCCAAACCCTAGCACCCGGTCGCTACACCGACAGCCATCCCACCCAAGCCCTATCCCCGTAACCCCACGTATTTAATCCCCCCTAACACTAAGGGCCAATTTTTTATATACAATGTGTATACAGTAGGTATGATACAATGTGTGTGTACAGTAGGGCTGACACTATGTTTGTGTACAGTACATGTATACAATTTGTTTACAGTTTGTGTAATACAATGAGTTTTAAAGTTGGTGTGATACTGTAGGGATCGTCAGATCCCTAGCTGAAATACTGAGGTCGAGTCAGTCCGATAATTAAATGAAGTTTAATGTAAACTAAAGAACAAACAAGGGAATGCAGGAGAAACAATCAACAGGTCTTTGCTTAAGGCTGGCTTCATGACGCCTGACCAGGGAACCTCCCAGCCTGACGTCATGATGTCATCACGTTTCCCGCCGTTCGGGATGTCACGTGACCAACGTGATGACGTCATCGCGCTGGTTCTGGAACTTACCGAGAACGGGTTATTTACAAACAGTATACAAACATAGGTGCTGTAGCACTCTGTTAAAGCCAGTTATATAGTCATATACAGGAGCCCCTTGGTGGCTTTGCCACAATACAATGTATTTACTGTAGGTGTGATACAATGTGTATACAGTAGGTGTGATAAAATGTGTGTGCACAGTAGGTGTGATACAGTATGTGTTCAGAGTCATCGTGATGCAATCTGTGTGGACACTCGGGGGAAAAATTCAGTTTGTTTGTGCCTCCCGTTAGCGCCTTAAGAGGGCGCTATGGGGCGCAAAACAACTAGCGCCTGGGTGCAGCGATTTTTGCGCCGCTTGCGAAATTAACTAGACATTTTGCGGCGGCGCTAAACAATACTGCCCGATCTCCTGCGCACGCAGATCTTGACTTCATTCGAGAGTGCAACGCCCTTGTGACGCCCCAGAATGGAAATTGAGTGGTGCCCCCCTCCTTTCCACCTGGCACAACCAACGACAGGTAGACTGGAATGCTTCCCAGTCACTGTGGGGCTGGGAGGGTGCTATTTAAAGGGGGCCTCTTCCTGGCTTTTTTGTGGTAGGCATTTTTGCACCATGCATTCTGAGAGAGAGAGAGAGAGAGATTTTGAGAGAGACAAAGAGAGAGAGAGAGACTTCTGCATTGAGTCAACGCTGTCTGAGGTAATTTTGGCATCTGACCATAAGTTTGCAGGTACATTGGTTTTTGACCTTCATAACTTTGATTGCCTAGATACTATGGGGGCTGCAATGGATGGGGGCGTCATCCTGCTCCATCACATTAGGAGGGCACAGAGATGCAGAGAGAGAGCGGCAATCATGGCCAGACAGAGGAGGGCCAACAGCCTCTGTACCGGATACCTTACCCTCCCAGGGTATTTCGCCAGCCATTCTCCTACATTAATATGTCTGAGGAGCAGTGTTTGCGAAGGCTGCGCTTCAGCAAGGAGGTGGTCACTGAGCTCTGCCACCTGCTTCAGCCAGATCTGCAGCCTCAACTGAGGAGCAGGACGTCTGTCGGTGGCAGTGAAGATAACAGTGGCTCTGAACTTTTATGCCACCGGCTCATTTCAATCAGCTGCTGGGGACATCGCCAATATCTCCCAGTTCGCGGTGCATTGCTGCATCTGTCAGGTCACAAATGCCCTCTTTAAAAGGAGACGAGAGTACATCTCTTTCCCCATGACCCCACACAAGCAGCAAGAATGCGCAATGGGCTTTTCTAGGATAGCGGGCTTCCCCATGGTGCAGGGCGCCATTGACTGCACGCATGTGGCTTTGCGTACTCCGCATGAGAATGCCGAGGATTTCCGCAACCGAAAGGGCTTCCATTCCTTAAACGTTCAGTTGGTCTGTGACCACAGACAGCTGATACTCACTGCCAATGCCCACTATCCTGGCAGCAGCCACGATGCCTTCATCCTGCGCCAGGCTTCTGTGGCAGACCTTTTCCAGGCACCGCATCACCCAGGTGGTTGGCTTCTCGGGGACAAGGGATATCCTCAGTGCACCTGGCTGATGACACCACTCCGTACGCCGAACACCCCTGCTGAGCTGCGATACAACGAGAGCCATCAAGCTACCAGGAACATCGTTGAGCACACAATTGGTGTGCTCAAACAATGGTTCTGCTGTCTGGACCATTCTGGAGGAGCCCTGCAGTACTCACCTGAGCGAGTCTCCCACTTCGTTGTTGTGTGCTGCATGCTGCATAACCTGGCAATCCTCAGGACCCAGCCAATGCCACCAGGCATTGGAGCACCACCAGAGGAGGAGGAGGAAGAGGAGGAGGAAGATGAGGAGGATGATCATCAGCAGCACCAAGGCGGGAGGGAGGCCCACAATGTTGAAACTGGAAGGGCCATCCGTCAAGGGCTCATAGCAAGCCAATTCTAGGCCCCTTCTGAGGAAATGGCTTCTGCCATTGAGAACAACCTGAATGAAACCAACCCGCAACCCCTAAGCTGGTCAAGGCCACAATGATTGCAAAGACCAAACATGTATATTTTGAATACAAAACTTATTTATTTTACAAACTCTGTGTGTCTCATTTCCGCATGACAAACCAATAGAAAGAAACACAAAAAAAAAACAGTCATTAACATAACTGGCTCTCACAACCTGGAGACAATGTCCAAAAGAGTAAAAAAATTTTGACCATGAAGCTCAGGCTTTTTTAAAACAATGAGCAACATTTTGTCACACCTCCTACTTTTTGCCATTCAAGGGTGATCTCCTTCCCTTGTGCACTTCCCCACTTCCCACCCTACAGCTCCTCCGTAATGGGACCCCAGTGGCTGCAGCAAGGCTGGTGGAAGGCTGCTGATTGTCACAACCCGAGACTGCAGATGCCCTTGAAGGACGGCCTCAACCAGCTCTGGGCCTGGAGGGCCCGGCTGCAGACTGCACCAACTCTGCACGGGCGGCAGCAGTCTGTCCTACAGGCGGTGGCAAGTGCAGTGGAGAAGTGACAGTGGTGGCAGCAGGAATGCTGTCATCTTGAGAGAGGACAGCAACTCCCTGTTCGACCGACACATTGGCACTCCCACGGGGCAGCACTTCAGCATCCGGAGCAATCTGCTGGAGCACAGATTGCTGGCCTGCTGCGGCGTGGTGAGAGCCCCGGGGAAATGTGTCCGAGCCAGCGAGGATGGCAGCAGTCAGTGCTCGCATGGCCTCAATCTGAGTCTGCATGAGAACAGTCAGAATGGGCTCATCGCAGCCAGTGACTGCATTGCAGCACTAAGCATTTGCGTGGCATCCGCCTGTGCTGCAGCGAAGTGCTCCACACTCCTTGCCAGTGATTCAATGTATTCGGGCACCCTTCCCACTGCACCCATGAGCTCAGTGTGCCTGTGCACTGCCTGGGCACTCATTTCAGTGAGGACATGCTCCTCCTCTGCGTCCAGTGCAGTAGGACTCGATGGCATACTCTTCCTCTGGGGAGAAGGCCCCCGAGCTTCCCTACCCCCATCGCGTTGCTGCAGCCCGCTGGGTCCTGGAGCTTCACCCTCATCAGACCATTCCCCCCTGCTCCCCTCCAGGGAAGGCGTTTTCCCAGTGTGGGCATGGGCTTCCTCGGGAGAGGGTGGTGCTGATGCTCTGGCTTCCTCTTCCTCCTCGCCAGCAGCTTCACTCCCACTGGTAGCTTGAGGGCCCATCTCCTCAACTGGTGAATCACCATCTGAAAGCAGGGAGATACAAGAGTGGCTTTAGCATGAGGACAGGGTGGCAGCAAGGGAGGAATGAGTGCAGCGATTTAGTAAGTTGGATTGAAAGTATCAAAGGCTGGTGTTGTGAGGAACAAGTGGAAGGAGAGATGACAAGAAGGTGATGACCTTACCATTGCTGTCCAGAACAGGGTCAGCATCTCCAGTGGCGACGGGACCGATCACCCAGCTTGCCACAATCCTCTGGATATGCACCTCAAGATCGCTGAGGGGTTGGAGTGAGGCCGCGCTCCACCCATCCGTTGCTGCTGTCTCCTATTATGAGATAGCTTGGCCTGCAAGAAAAAGGACAGCGTCTAAGTAAATATACACACATGGTCTTGCCTGATGTGCCTCCCATAGTTGAATAGTCCTTACTGTATGCAGCAATGGTCTTGCCTGATGTGCCTCCCATAGTTGAATAGCCCTTACTGTATGAAAAGTGTGGAATGTGCATGTGTGTTTGATGAGAGGGCCATAGGTGTTGGCTGAGTGTTGGGCACTGGGGCTTTTAAGACCCTCTGGTCATACAGTGAGGTTGAGATGGAGGGTGTACTGTCCGAGGATCAATAATACTCAGGCTGCAGGAGAACAATAAAACAGGTATTTACTGAACAGGGAGTAATTCAAGACTGAAGTACAGAAGCCTGCTATGGCTTTATACAGGGGTGGTCACTGCCGGTACTGCAGTATAGAATCAGTTCTTCTCTTAAAGGTACATACACAACAATTCCTCCCTTTTTAGATAAACAATACATAACATTCATTTAACAACTAAATAAAAACTAATTACAATTACAATTTTCTCTGTACTATATACATCAACTGAAATAATCATTTATAAGTTCAGTCTTGAGGAGGCTTCCTGATCCTGACTGGATAGCGCCTTTCTCGAGTGTCCTGTTCTTGCTGCGGAGTTGATTCTGGCTCATTGTCATTGGTTGGTTCGTCAGCTTCCAATACCACTGCTTCTGAGGTAGACGCAATCTGTACTTCAGGTTGATTACCAGGTGCACCTGCTCGTGGTATGGGTTTGGCTTGTTCCTGTGACTCTAGAATCTGGTTAGCATGGCGTCTCACGATGCTCTCTCCAACGTTCACTGTGTACATTAGTGGTCCCTGCTGTGTGCATATCATTCCTGGCTGCCATTTTTCTGTTCGGTAGTCACAGGCCAAGACTGGTTGCCCTATCTTGAAGCTCCTGGTTGGCTTCTCATTTATGTGCTGGAATTGCTTATCCTCAACATCTCGTCTTATGTTTGGTTTGAGCAAATCCAGGTGACATCTTAGCCTTCGGTTGAAGAACATTATGGCTGGAGCTTGGTTGGTCACTGCATGTGTCGCATTCCGGTAAGCAAACAAGAAATTATCCACCTTGTGTTGTAGTGGTATGTCGTCATTATGCATTGCCTTTATGGCCTTTTTAAAGGTCTGAACAAACCTCTCAGCCAATCCATTTGTGGCTGGATGATATGGGGCAGATGTGTAATGCTTCACCCCATTATTCCTCAGAAACCTCCGGAAATCCTCTGACACAAACTGTGGCCCATTGTCGGAGAAAATCTGTTCTGGCAAGCCATTCCTGGCGAAGATGGTCCGTAGGACTGCAATAGTTTTCTCCGTGGTGGTGGAGGACATTTTGATGACCTCTAGCCATTTCGAATGGGCGTCCACAGCGATTAGGAACATTGAGTCCATAAATGGACCAGCAAAATCAATGTGTACCCGTTGCCATGGAGATGAGGGCCACTCCCATGGATGTAGCGGGGCCTGTGGTGGAGCGTTTTGGACCTTCTGGCATCCTGTGCATCTCTTGGTCATATCCTCGATTTCTTTATCGATTCCCGACCACCACACAAACGCCCTGGCTAGGCTCTTCATTTTTACCCCTCCCAGATGACCCTCATGAAGCTCATTGAGCACTCTATCTCTCAACTTGGGTGGAATTACCACTCGGGATCCACACATCAAGGTCCCCCGGCACACTGACAGCTGTTCTCTCCTTGGCGAGAATGCTGGCAACAGTGAGTCGCCATGTGCTGGCCATCCCTTCACCGTCAAATCATAGACCCGAGAGAGTGTCGGGTCATTTCGGGTTTCCTTCTCTATACTTGAGTTTGTAACAGGTAGACATTCGACTATGGTCGCATGGAATATCTCAACAGGGTCCACTGCAGGTGCTTCCTCTACCGTAGGCAACGGTAGGCATGACAGCCCATCAGCGTTTCCATGCTGTTTCGTACCCTTGTACTCTATGTCGTACTGATGTGCCCCTAGAAAAAGTGACCATCTTTGCAGCCGTTGTGCCGTCATCACCGGAACGCCCTTCTTTGGGTTAAAAATGGAGACCAGGGGCTGATGATCAGTCAGTAGGGTGAATTTCTGCCTGTGCAGATAGTGATTGAACTTCTTCACCCCCCACACCAGGCTGAGGGCCTCCCTGTCAATCTGGGCATAGTTACGCTCGGCTGAGGTTAACGAGCGCGACGCAAAGGCTATTGGCCTCTCTGAACCGTTACGGAATTTGTGTGACAGCGCCGCTCTGATGCCGTAGGGAGACGCATCACATGCTAACCGAATCGGTAGTGTTGGATTGTAGTGGGCCAATACTTCTTTTGAAGTGATTAGGCATTTACATTTCTGAAAGGCACGCTTACACTCATCACTCCATTTCCATGTTACTCCAGTTTGCAGTAGGGCGTTCAGTGGGTGCAGAATTGTAGATAAATTCAGCAAGAACTTATGGTAGTAGTTCACCAACCCGAGGAACGACCTCAGTTGCGACACATTTTCCGGTGCTGGAGCCTTGACTACAGCCTCAATCTTGTCCGGCGACTTATGCAACCCTTCCTCATCAATCATGTGGCCACAATACGAGATTTGTCTCCTGAAGAACTCGCATTTGGGGCGGTTGGCTCGTACCCCTTTTTCCTGTAATCTCGTGAGCACCTGCTCCAGGTTGGCAAGGTGTTCACTGTCATTTTCGCCCGTAACCAGGATGTCGTCCAAATAACACTGGGTCCCCGGGATCCCTTGCAGGACTTGTTCCATCGCCCTCTGCCAAATAGCCGGGGCTGATGCTACCCCGAATACCAGTCGATTGTACTGGTAAAGGCCTTTGTGAGTGTTTATCGTGAAGTATTTCCTAGACGCTACTTCCACCTCCATTTGTAGATACGCTTGGGCCAGATCAATCTTTGTAAAGCTTTTCCCTCCAGATAGTGAGGTGAAAATATCTTCTATCCGAGGAAGTGGATATTGTACTGTGTGCAGGACTGGGTTCACAGTTACCTTGAAGTCCCCACAGATGCGAACCTTCTTCGGCTCCCCAGGCGTGCTGCTCAATGATTTCTTCATTACAGGAACGATGGGTGTGGCCCACTCGCTCCAGTCCACCTTGGACAGCACACCCGAATGCTCCAGACTCTCCAGCTCTGCTTCAACGGCTGGGCAGATCGCCTAAGGTACCGGTCTGGCCTTAAAAAATTTTGGGTTTGCGTTTTCTTCGATTTTTATCATTGCTGTTACTCCTTTTAGAGTCCCAAGTCCTTGTTGGAACACCTCTTTTGCGTCAGTTAGAATTTTTGACAGTCGTCCAGGTGTGACGTCATCATCCTTTTTATCAGTCACAGTTAGCGCCTGAATGGAATGCCAATCCAATTGTATTTTTCGGATCCATTCACGTCCCAATAATGGTGGTCCTCCATCTCGTAGTATATATAGATGCAGTTTCTGTGTTTCCTTGCTGTTGTATTCAACTGGCACCCTTATTTTTCCTCTGGGGTAGACATTTTGCCCCGTGTATGTCTTCAATACAATGGACGTGTCCTTCAAGGGTATGTGTGAGAATAGCCGCTCATAGTCTCGTCGATTCATGATAGTTAGGGCTGATCCTGTGTCCAATTCCATCTTTACTGGGGACCCTGCTATCATGAGGGTGACCCAAATGGTTTGGTGATCCTCCTTTGCGATCACGTTGTGTAACTTTAGACAACTTAGTCTCCTGCTCCCGGAGTCCTTATCACTCTCCTGATCTTCCGAACTACTGTCTGTCAATTTCTTTACTTCCTTGTACTTTTCCTTAGTAGTTCTTGTAGTGTTGGTTTTCTTTCCCGACCTGCAGACTCTTGCTATGTGTCCCATTTTCCCACATTGCCTGCATACTTTGTCCTTAACCCAGCAGTCCTTCTGATCATGGGTTGTTCTGCCGCAGTGATAGTACTTTTCTGCTCCCTACACCATTTCGTTAGCGCTGTATTCCTGTGGTTTCTGTTGTATTTCCGCAGCTCCCCATGCTGCTGCTTTGTAGGATACTGCCACGCTGAAAGCCTGTTCTAGCGTCAGGTCCTTTTCTGAAAGTAGTCATTTCTGGGTTCCTTCACTCTGGAGCCCACAGACAAACTTATCCCGCAAGGTGTCTGCCAGTCTTGCTCCGAACTGGCAGTGCTTCGATAACTTGCGTAGTTCCGTAAGATAGTCAGCATTGCTCTCATCTTTGTGCTGGTTTCTTTTATGGAACTTGAATCTTTCTATCAGCAGCGGTGTAGGGTTTAGGTGTTCCTGTAAGATATTAACAATCTCCTCAAAACTTTTCTCCATTGGTTTAGCTGGGGTAATTAAATGCCGCAATAGGCCGTACGTTCTCGCGCCCATCAAATTTAATAATACCGACGCCTTCTTTCCATCGGCCACCTCATTTGCCTCGCAGTACACTTCAATTCTTTCCACATACGTGGTCCAGTCTTCTACCTCGTTGTCGAAAGCAGTGATACTGCCACTTTTCGGCATCTTGGGTGATTTAAAATGGCACCTCCCGCGCTTTTTCCTCTTCACCAATGAATTAAAATGGTGCCTCCCGCGCTTTTCCTTCTTCCCCAATGGAATAAAATGGCGCCTCCCATGCTTTTCCTTCTTCCCCTTGCTGCCACACTGCTCCTAGTGTTCTACAGTGTAATGGCGGCGACCCGCGGCTTCGGCGCGTCTCACTTTTCCTTCCCCGCGTTCTATCCTCTCCACGCTGCCCTGTTCTTGAGCACTGACCATGCCCTGTGCGCTCCACCCTCTCTCTCTTTTCCTCCCGACGACACTGCACGGCCCCTTTGCAGAGCCGCTCGATCGAGCCCGAGCCCGCCGCAGTCCGGAAGGGTCAGCGCACTACCTGCTACCAGCACGGCTTGCTGGAACACCTCGACTGGGGAGCCAGGCCCAGCTCTCCACAGCCTCCCCTACAACTCTCCGATGGATCCCTGGGCGGTTGCCTGCGGTCGACGCCTGCCGTTCTGACTTGAACCTCCAAGAAGCTTCTCTTCAGGGAAAAGATCCCCGTGAGGTGATGCAGTACTGCAGGTGAGTTCAAACCTGCCTGTCGCCAGTGTAGTGTCCAAGGATCAATAATACTCAGACTGCAGGAGAACAATAAAACAGGTATTTGCTGAACAGGGAGTAATTCAAGACTGAAGTACAGAAACCTGCTATGGCTTTATATACAGGGGTGGTCACTGCCGGTACTGCAGTATAGAATCCGTTCTTCTCTTAAAGGTACATACACAACAGAGGGATGTAGGGGTTTTGAAAAGAAGCCACCCGAGAGAGGTCATTGAACTTTTTTCTACATTGGATATGGGTCCTGGGCACCATACTCCTTGAGGAAACGCTCTGAGCCACCTCCCTCCACACTCTTCTGTACTCATGTGGCAAAGGCCTCCTGCCACTCTCTGAGTACAGTATAGATCTTCTGCGCTCCACCACGCCACCCAGAGCTTCCAAGGCCCACTCGCTGAAGCGCTGTGCTCGCTCCCTGGCCCTCTCCATAGTCCTTGCCTGCAGGATTTAGCCACAGGTCTGTCCAGGCCGAGATTCAAGGCTCCAATGAGCAGGGTGTGGCTGGAGAGCAAGATCGACCCTCCCCTTTAAGAACTGACCGGCGCCAGTGTGTCTGTGTTCAATCAGTAACTGACAGCACGTGCGCTGTGCCCGCGCTCTGAGGTAGCGCCTCGCTCCTCAGCCTTAGCGCCTTAAGAGAGGTGTGTAGCACTTGATTTAGTGCTCCAATCACCTCCAGGGGCAGTAAAAGCCAAGTTTGCTGTCGGAGGCGATAATTAGCACCAGGCGCTAAATTTTGCACACAGCCGATAATGGCGCCCCAAACGGGGCAATACTGAATTTTCCCCCAGGTGTGATAAAACGTGTGTGTAGAATAGGTGTGACACAAGGCGTGTTTACAGTTGGTGAGGGACAACGTGTGTTTACAGTAGGTGCGGTACAATGTGAGCGTACAGTAGATGTGATACAATGTGTGTGTACAGTAGGTGTGATAAAATGTGTGTTTATATTAGTTGTGATATAAGGTGTGTCTACAGTTGGTGTGATACAATGTGTTTACAGTAGGTGTGATACAATGTGCATGTACAGTAGATGTGATACAATGTGTGTACATAACCTGTGATACAATGAGTGTGTTTAAAGCACGTGTGATATAATGTGCCTTTAATGTAAGTGTGATACAATATGTGTGTACAGTATGTGTGATATAATGTGTGTGCAGTAGGTGTGATACAAAATGTGTGTACAGTAGGTGTGATACAATGTTTGTTTACATTAGTTGTGATATAATGTGTTTATAGTAGGTGATGTGCCTTCAATAACCACAAAACTAGAAGTTATAGACTTTAACAAGTTGGCTTTTAATCACTAAGATCAGAGCTAACATCTCAACACACTGACTGGCTGACAGGAATGAGTCATACAGATCCTGGGATCTTTAAGTAAGAGAAGTCAGGGGCGGAGCCAAGAGCCAAGACCTGGAACCTTCCAGGTTAGTCGGGAAGAGGAAGTGAAACTATACACCGTGTGGGGGAGGGTAATATACATGAGTGCAAAACGAATACAGGCAAGACAAACAGATTTCATTACATTCACCCCTTCTTTAGATTTAGTCCATCGGGGTGATGTTTCTTAAAAGTTGGTATAAGTGAGTCTGTCAGGAGGTTTTGCGGTTCTCAGTGATCGGCGCAAAGCCGGTTGGGGTACCTCTAGGGGATTGGATTCTGGTTCCTCCGCTGTCCGGGCCTCCGCAGTGTCTTCCAGGTTATCTGCAGTGTCCTCCAGGTTAAAGTTGGGTATTGATACCTCTGGGCGTCCTGTCTCTTTTTGGCGTAGGTCTTCCTCGGGTAGTCTCTCATCATTCTGTCCGCTCCCCGAGGGAGCGAGGTCTTTTATGGAAACAGTGTCCTCTCGCCCGTCAGAATATTCGATATAGGCGTGCTGAGGGTTTGCATGGAGGAGCTGTACCTTTTCCACAAGGGGGTCTGTTTTATGGCCTCTCACGTGCTTCCGCAATAGTACTGTCCCCGGAGACATCAGCCACGCGGGTAGAGATATGCCCGAGGTGGATTTCCGGGGGAAAACTAACATCTTTTCGTGAGGGGTAGCGTTAGTGGCTGTACATAACAGAGACCTTATGGAGTGGAGCACGTCTGGGAGGACTTCCTGCCAGCGGGAGGTCGGAAGGCCTTTTGACTTTAAGGCTAACGTGACAGCCTTCCAAACAGTAGCATTCTCCCTTTCCACTTGCCCATTACCCCGGGGGTTGTAGCTAGTGGTTCTGCTAGTGGCTATCCCCTTTGAGAGCAAGAACTGGCGCAGTTCGTCACTCATAAATGACGTCCCCCCTATCGCTGTGTATGTAGTTCGGCATGCCAAACATGCAGAATAGATTACAGAGACACTTGATGACCGTGGCACTGGTCATGTCTGGGCAGAGAATGGCGAAGGGGAAGCGGGAATATTCATCGATGATATTGAGGAAGTATACGTTACGGTCGGCAGAGGGAAGGGGTCCCTTGAAGTCCAGACTTAGGCGCTCGAATGGCCGTGTGGCTTTGATAAGGTGTGCACGGTCAGGCCTGTAGAAATGAGGCTTGCATTCCGCACAGGTGCGGCAGGCTCTGGTCATTGCCCTGACCTCCTCGATGGAGTGGGGCAGATTGCGGGACTTCATAAAATGGTATAGTCGGGTGACCCCTGGGTGGCAGAGGTCGTTGTGGAGACCCTGTAATTTGTCCGTATGAATGCTGGCACACATTCCCTGCGATAGGGCGTCTGGGGGTTCATTAAGGGCTCCCGGCCTGTACATAATATCATAGTCGAACGTGGATCGTTCGATCCTCCACCTGAGTATTTTGTCATTCTTGATTTTCCCCCTTTGTTATTATACATGAAAGCCACCGACCGCTGGTCGGTGAGCAGGGTGAAACGTTTGCCGGCTAGGTAGTGTCTCCAGTGCCACACTGCCTCCACTATAGCCTGTGCCTCCTTCTCGACAGAAGAGTGCCTGATTTCAGGTCCCTGAAGGGTTCGGGAGAAGAAGGCCACAGGTCTCCCAGCCTGATTGAGGGTCGCAGCTAAAGCAAAGTCTGACACATCGCTTTCGACTTGAAAGGGAATGCTTTCGTCCACTGCACACAGTGCAGCCCTTTCAATGTCCTGTTTGATACTGGTGAAAGCCTCCCGAGCTTCAGCTGATAGTGGGAAGGACGTCGATTTAATGAGGGGTCGGGCCTTATCAGAGTAATTGGGCAGCCATTGGGCATAATACGAAAAAATCCCAGGCACCTTTTTAAAGCTTTGGGATTGTGTGGCAGGGGCAGTTCCTTTTAGGGGGCGTAATCGGTCAGGGTCCGGTCCAATTACCCCATCTTCCACCACACAGCCGAGGATACAGAGACGGGTTGTGTTGAAGACACATTTGTCTTCGTTGTAGGTTAGATTCAGCTTTAGGGCAGTTTTTAAAAATCTCACAAGATTTAGATCGTGGTCTTGCTGGTTGTGCCCGCAGATAGTGACATTGTCCAGATAGGGGTAGGTAGCTTGTAGTTTATTCTCGTCAACCATGCGGTCCATCTCATGTTGGAAGACCGAGACCCCATTTGTTACCCCGAAGGGCACTCTGAGAAAATGGTAGAGGCGTCCGTTCGCCTCAAAGGCGGTGTATGGGCGGTCCTCCGTTCTAATGGGGAGCTGGTGATACGCGGATTTGAGGTCGATAGTCGAGAAGACTCGGTATTGCGCAATCTGGTTGACCATTTCTGATATGCGGGGTAAAGGGTAGGCGTCCAGCTGGGTATAAATATTAACAGTCTGGCTGTAGTCAATTACCATCCGTTTCTTTTCGCTATTTTTAACTATGACTACTTGGGCACGCCATGGACTGGTACTGCACTCAATAATGCCTTCCCGCAGGAGTCTGTCCACTTCCGCCTTGATAAAGTGTCTGTCTTCCAGGCTGTACCGTCTACTTTTGGTCGCTATGGGCCTACAGTTCGGAGCGAGATTAGCGAATAAAGAGGGAGGGCTGATTTTTAAGGTTGATAGGCCACAGACTGTGAGTGGCGGCTGGGACCCGCCATATGCTAGCGTGACACTTTCGTGGTGGCACTGGAAGTCCAGGCCCAAGATTACATTAACACAGAGTTCTGGCATCACGAGGAGTTTAAAATCCTTGTAGTCCGTGCCTTTTACAGTCAGTGTTACCACACAGTAGCCCAAAATGTCCGAAGTGTGGGGCTTAGCAGCCATAGCAATTCTGCGCCGTGTAGGGGTTACCGTTAATGAGTGCCGCCGTACCAGGCTAGGGTGGATAAAACTCTCGGTGCTCCCACAGTCAATTAAACATTTCGTTAAATTCCCGTTTACCTGTATGTCCATCATAGATTTTGTCAACGGGTGTGGCCTGGATTGATCCACCGTGATCGAAGCCACTGTTGGGCCCTGGGCGGCCGTTGAGTCGGGAAAAGATGGCGGATCCCACGATGGCGGCCCGCACGGCACGCACGAGGCGGTGATGGAGTTGGAAATCGGATTCCCCCTGCAGACTTTGCTAAAATGCCCCTTTTTCTTACATTTGAAGCATGTAGCGTCCTTCGCTGGGCATCGTTGTCTGGGGTGCTTGGCCTGGCCGCAGAAGTAGCATTTCGGGCCTCGAGACACTGCCGCTGTAGTAGGACTCCTGGATGAACTTCTGTGTGGGGACTCCGGCGGTGTAGAGCTGGTCTGAGACCTGGATGGGGAAGATGGCTGATTCCAAGATGGCGGCCCGCTCGGCGCGCACAAGGCGGTGAGGGCCGCATGGCCGGAAGAATAAGAGTCAGTGTTTTTCTGGGCCACGTCCAGCGATCGCGCAGTGGCCACTGCCTTTTTTAAGTCCAGGACCTCCTTCTCCAGCAGTCTCTGCCGGATATAATTCGATTTGAGGCCCGTGATGAAGGAATCGCGGACCAATTCGTCAGAGTACACGTTGGCCGTCACGGCCTTGCAGTTACAGTCCCGGACCAAGTCCTTTAGGCCCTGTAAGAAATCGTCCATTGATTCCTCAGGTCGCTGCCTGCATGTAGCCAGCAGATGTCTGGCGTACACTTCGTTTACTGGCCTCTGGTATTGGGCCTTCAGGATAGTGATGGCCTCCGTGTAAGAGGTGGCGTCCCGGATGAACGAATAAATCCGATGATTAACGCGAGTAGTCAGTAGACTCAGTTTATCTACCTCGCTAGCGGATGAGGCCCTCGCGAAGAGTTCGAAGCATTTGAGCCAGTGTCCAAATTGATTTGATGCTTCAGCAGAATGTGGATCCAAGTCCAGACGCTTTGGTTTTAGGAGTCGATCCATCCTAGTATTCTTTAGTGATTAAAATTGATGTGCCTCCAATAACCACAAAACTAGAAGTTATAGGCCTAGAAATTCAGTTGGTTGCGCCAGCCGTTAGCGCCTTAGGAGGAGTAGATGTCGGGCACTAGGCGGGTAGCGCCCGGGCGCAGCGCGAACTGCGCCTCGCCCCAACTTCACTAGAGATTTAGCGGCGGCGCAAAGTCTTTGCGCGCGCTCAGCTGCGCGCGCAGATCATGACGTCATTTCCTCGTGCAACGCCCTTTGTGCGCCCCCAGCTGGAACTTCAGTGGCAACGCCCCATTGTGCGCCTGGCGCCCCTAGCGACTGTTAGAGTGGAACGGTGCTCAGCCGATGCGGGGCGCGGGGGGTGCAAATTAAAGGGCACTCCTCCTGCAATATAAAAGGCTGCCATTTCGCAGCACTCCTTCTTGAGAAACGGATCTTTGGAGAGAGACCAAGGTAGATAGCTTTCTGCTTTGGCCCAACACTCGGACAGGCACTTCTGGCTTCAGGCCACAGCTTTCCACTAGTCTTTGCCTTCATTGACATCTCATTGTTTGCCAGCATATTATGGGGGCTGCAATGGGTGTCAACGCTGGCGTTCTCAATTACATCCAAAGGGCTCACAGACGCCGTGAGAGAGTGGCAGCCCTGGCTAGACGGAGAGGTGGCAACAGGCATCGGCAAAGGAGGCCTTACCCACCCAGGGTATACCGCCAGCTGTTCTCCTATCTCAACATGTCTGAGGAGCAGTGTGTTCGGAGGCTGCGATTCAGAAGGGACGTGGTCACAGAGATCTGCCAGCTGCTTGGCGGTGATCTGCAGCCACAGCTGAGGAGCAGGACGTCTCTGTCGGTGGCAGTGAAGGTGACAGTGGCTCTCAACTTCTATGCCACCGGCTCCTTCCAATCCGCTACTGGGGACATTGCCAACATCTCCCAGTTCGTCGTGCATTGCTGCATCCGCCAGGTGACCAATGCCCTTTTCAAAAGGAGACGTCAGTTCATCTCCTTCTCCATGGCCCTTGCCAAGCAGCAACAGCGTGCAATGGGCTTTGCAGCATTCGCGGGCTTCCCCATGGTGCAGGGCGCCATTGGCTGCACGCATGTGGCTTTGCGGGCCCCTCTGGAGAATGCCGAGGATTACCGCAACCGGAAGGGCTACCATTCGCTGAACATCCAGCTGGTGTGTGACCACAGGCAGCTCATCCTAGCTGTCAATGCCCGCTTTCCAGGCAGCAGCCACGATGCCTTCATCCTGCGACAGACTTCTGTGGCAGACATGTTCCAGGCCCAGCCTCACCCACGAGGATGGCTTATCGGGGACAAAGGCTATCCTTTGTGTACCTGGCTGATGACCCCGCTCCGTGCGCCCAGCACCCCTGCTGAAGAGAGATACAACGATAGCCATCAAGCAACCAGGAACATCATCGAACAAACAATCGGCGTCGTGAAGCAACGGTTCCGCTGTCTGGATCGTTCCGGTGGAGCCCTACAGTATTCACCGGAGCGAGTCTCCCATTTCGTGGTCGTTTGCTGCATGCTGCACAACCTGGCTATCCGCAGGACTCACCCACTGCCACCACAGATTGGAGGACCACCTCAGGAGGAGGAGGAGGAGGAGGAGGACCAGCACAGGAGGGAGGCAGAAAGTGCAAGGGCCGCCCGTCGCCGGCTTATTGAACGTCGGTTCTAGGCCCCCTCTCAGGGACTGGCTTGTGCCAATGTCAGCAGATGAATGTAGCCGCTCCACAAGCCCTCAGCCGAGCAGGGCAACCAGGACTTAACCAAAAAACCATGCACACTGCAATTTAACAACAATAATTTATTGAAAACCTCTGCCCTTCCCACATTACATGCTCATGTGGAGAAGCCCCCTCCAAAAACACAAAACTACCAGTCTCGGCCTTACAAAAAGAAAGAAAGACACCAGTCTCGGCCTTACAAAAATAAAGAAAGACACCAGTCTCGGCCTTACACAAAAACAACTGCACCAGTGTCGGCCTTACAACAAGCACCAGGCATTTGTGCATACCTCTACTTTTTGCCCTGCGAGGGCGATGCCTTGCGCATCCTTGCCTGGCCCCTGCCCGTCCTGCTGCTCCTCCTCAATGGGAGCCCAGTGGCTGCAGCAAGGCTGGGGGAAGGCTGCTGAGGGGCAGATGGCGAGACGGCAGATGCCCTTGGGGGTCGGCCTGCACCAGCTCTGGCCTTGGAGTGGCCGGCTGCTGACTGCTCCAACTCTGGCTGGGCGGCAGCAGTCTGTCCAGCAGCTCGTGGCAGCTGCAATGGCGGAGTGGCAGTGTCGGCTGCAGGAATGGTGGCAACCTGGCAGATCGCAGGTGCTCGCTGGTCGCCTGACACATTGGCACTCGCATGGGCCAGCACTGCAGCATGCGCAGCAAACAGCTGAAGGACAGACTGCTGGGCTGCTGCTGCGCTGGCGAGTGCCCTGGCAATGCCTGGCTGATCCAGCGAGGGTGGCAGCAGTTAGTGCCCGTGTGGCCCTGGTCTGTGTCCGCATGACACCAGCCAGTGAATGGACGACACGACTGAGCACTTGGCACGAAGCCGACTGTGCTGCCGCGAAGTCCTGCAGACTCCTGGCCTGTGCTGCACTGAATAGTTCCAGACTCCTGGCCTGTGCTGCCCCGAATTCCTGCACACTGCTTGCCAGTGACTCTATGGAGTCAGGCATCCTTGCCACTGCAGCCATGAGCTCAGTGTGCCTACGCTCAGCCTGGACGGCCATTTCCTCTAGGAGGCGCACCTCCTCTGCGCTCACCGTCGCAGGACTGGAGGCCGCACTCACCCTCTGGGGAGAAGTCCGCCGAGCTTCCCCACCCCTCCCGCGTTGCTGCAGGCCGCTGGGCCCCGGAGCTTCACTCTCCTCCGACCCTTCCCCCCGGCTCCCCTCCAGGGAAGACGTGTCCCCTACATCGCCATGGGCTGGCGCGGCTGAGGGTGGCACTGATGGGCCGGCTTCCTCTTCCTCCTCCTCGTCTTCCGAAGGGCTGACAGTGGCAGCTTGAGGGCCCGCCTCCTCACCTGGCGATTCACCATCTGAAGGCAGGAAGGCACAAGAGTAGCTTTAGAGTGAGGACAGGGCGGCAGCGAGGGAGGCATGAGTGGTGCCATTCACCGCATTGGTCGGACAGTGGCAAAGGATGCTGATCTGATGCGCAAGTGGAACGAGAGAGGTCCAAAAGGTGATGCCCTTACCATTGGTGCCCAGAACAGGGTCGGCATCTCCACTGGTGATGGGGCCAATCAGCCGGCCTCCCATAATGCGCTCCACACGCTGGTCGAGGTCGGAGAGCTCTTTGAGGTCAGGACAGCCCCCGCTGGTCTCAGTTCGGTTGCGCCGGTTGTGCGCAACCTTGGCCTGCAAGAGAAAGGACGGCCTCTAAGTACAGTGTGTAGCCCTGATCTTGTCTGCACTGCCTCCCATGGTCGAATAGCTTGGACAGTGTGTAGCCCTGATCTTGTCTGCAATGCCTCCCATGGTCGAATAGCTTGGACAGTGTGCAGCCCTGATCTTGTCTGCAATGCCTCCCATGGTCGAATAGCTTGGACAGTGTGTAAAGTGCTGAATGTGCAATTGATTTTCATGCCAGTCCCATAGCTGCTGGATGAGGGCTGGCCATTAGGGCTTTCAGGTCCCTTTGCCCATAATGTGAGGTGCACATGCAAGGATGAGGAGGACACTGGAAAGGGTACTCACCCTGACAACCCGAGTGAGGTCGTTGAACTTCTTCCGGCATTGCACAGGAGTCCTGGCAACCACGCTGTTGGAAGACACCCTGTTGGACACCTCCCTCCAGGCTTTCCGGTAGGCGCTGGGCAGCGGCCTCTTGCCACCTTCTGGGAACAAAACATGGCGCCTGCGCTCCACTCCGCCAACCAGCACCCTCAGGTCTCCGTCGCTGAAGCGCTGCGCTCTCTCCCTGGCCTTCTCCATAGTCCTGGGCGTTGTACAGGTGAAGCTGAAGTGGTCAGGCCGAGGTTGAGGGCTGCAGTGTGCAGGGCGTGGCAGGCAAACAAATCCACCACCCCCTTTAAGAGATGACCGGCGCCAGAGTGTCTGCCGTCAATCAAGAACTCGTCGCACTTGCGCTGCGCCCGGCCTCGGGGGTATCGCTCAGCACCGCCGGCTTAGCGCCTAAAGATAGTCATGCATCGCCTGTTTTAGCGCAGCAGCAACCTCTTGGGGCAATGCGACTGAATATCAGCGGAGGGGGCGCGACTTTGCGCCGGGCGCAAACTTTAGCAGCCGCCCGACTTTACCGCCCCAAAAGTGGCTATACTGAATTTCTAGGCCAATGTGTTTACAGTAGGTGTGATACAATGTGTGTGTACAATAGATGTGATATAATGTGTGTACAGAACCTGTGATACAATGTGTGTGTACTGTAGGCGTGATATCATGTGTGTGTGCAGTAGGTGTGATGAAATATGTGTACAGTATTAGTGATACAATGTATTTATAGTAGGTGTGTTGTAATGTGTGTAAAAGTAGGTGTGATAAATTGTGTTTGCAGTAGATGTGATGCAATATATGTTTACAGTAGGTGTGATACAATGTGCCTGTACAGCAGATGTGATACAATGTGTGTAAAGTAGGAGTTTCATCATGTTTGTACAGTAAGTGTGATACAATGTGAAAGTAGGTGTGATACAATGTGTGTACAGTAGGTGTGATATATTGTGTGTACAGTAGATGTGATACAATGTGTGTACAGTAGGAGTTTCATCATGTTTGTACCATAAGTGTGAAACAATATGTGTACAGTAGGTGTGATACAATGTGTTTACAATAGGTGTGATACAATGTGTTAAAGTAGGTGTGATCCAATGTGTGTTCAGTAGGTGTGATACAACATGTGTTTACAGTAGATGTGATACAATGTGTGTACAGTAGGTGTGATACAACATGTGTTTACAGTAGATGTGATACAATGTGAGTAAAGTAAATGTGATACAATGTGAGTGTACAGTAGATGTGATACAATGTGTGTTTAGAGTAGGTGTGATAAAATGTGTGTTTAGAGTAGGTGTGATTCAATGTGTGTGTACAGTAGGTGTGATACAATGTGTGTTTAGAGTAGGTGTGATACAATGTGTGTTTAGAGTAGGTGTGATATAATGTGTCTTTAGAGTAGGTGTGATTCAATGTGTGTGTACAGTAGGTGTGATACAATGTGTGTTTAGTGTAGGTGTGATGCAATGTGTGTAGACAGTAGGTGTGATACAATGGGGCAGAAGTTTGGGTCGGGGGATTGCCGCGCGTGCAAGCCCCCGATCTGCACTTACCTGACGCGCCTGCCGTTCACCTCCAGGGACGCCTGGAATTCCATTTTCAAACAGAAGAATCCCGGGCAGCGTCTGACGTCACACCGCCCAGGAGTGCAGCCAGCGCGAAGCCTGTAGCGCGCAGTGCAACTGAGAAACGCCCCTTGAGGTCTCAGTTTAATAGGACACGCCCCCAATGTTTCTCACAAGCTGCAAAGCATTATTACTTGCAGAGCAGCATTTCAAATAGGTTTTTTGTATTTTTATGAAGCTTTTGGTAACTTTTATAAACTTTTAAAAACGTTTACATTATGTTGAAGAATCTGAAGTAGTTTTAAACAGAATTAAAGCAATTTAAAGACTTTTAAAAGCCCTGAAATAATTTTTTTCATTCCATTTATTTATTTAGCAACGTCGTCATCATACATGTCTTCACACTGTTCACTTTGGGGAACGGTATGAAGTGGTGGAAGGATTTATGGCCATGATTAACGCTCATTCCGTGACCGTAACCATCTTTGAACCAGCCATTAGGGTGGTTAGTCCTATGGCAGGAGGGTTTAACGGGCTCCCACAAGCTATATGAGGAGGGGGGGCCACCCACACCCACGGACGCAAATATCCCACTGGATGTCAACTCAGAATTTAGAGCCGGAGCTCTGACTCCACTTGCCGGGACTGTCTGGAGCGGGGTTCGAAACCCTACCCCGTCTGGCCCAGCGGCGGGGATCCTACCGCTACGCCAAAGGCCCGCTCCGATTAGCAACGTGAAATGGCTGGAATGAGCACAATTCACGGCATTAAAAGAACTCACAATTGAACTGATGATGACCTCAGCAATCTCCTCAACGAGGTGGAGGCGCAGCGCCTGCTCATCATTGGTAATAAGAAGTCAAAGGCGCTGCAAAAAGGACAGATGATAGCTTGGTCTTTCAAGTGGCAGCATAGGGCTCCAGCCACGGGGAGGGAAAAGGCGCAGGAAACGTATGGGTGTCACCTTTTGCGCGGAGTGGGCCTTTTGCGTAGCGGTAAGCATCCCCGCTGCTGGGCCAGAAGGAGTAGGGTTTCAAACCCCGCTCCAGACAGTCCCGGCAAGTGGAGTCGGAGCTCCAACTATAAATTCTGGGTGGACATCCAGCGGGATACTTGCGTCCGCGGGTGTGGGTGGCCCCCCCCCTCAGATGGGTTGTGGGAGCCCGTAAAACCCTCACGCCATAGGACTAACCACCCTAATGGCTGATATGAAGATGGTTATGGTCACGGAAGGAGCGTTAACGTGGCCAGAAATCCTTCCACCACTTCATACAGTTCCCGAAAGGGAACAGTGTGAGGATACGTACGACAATGACCTCTTGCGCAATGCACCTCCTTGGACCCTCAGTCGCAGATGCGAGGGGGCAAATTGTGCAATTGTTAAATTTTTCATTTTATTGACATGTAAAATGTTGGCCCAGTAATTCCATTCCAAACGCGTGAGTACGGTCAGGGTACTTACGCGTCTGGCCGGAGGAAATGCTGGTTTTCAGCATGCACAGCGCATGCGGGGAAAACCGGCATTTCCTGTCCTCTGAACGAAGGGGTTCAGAGGCAGAATGCATGCGACTGCACAGGCAGTGCGTGCGCAGTAAAATTCGCCGGTTTCATTCATGCTTTCAGTGAGGTTAAGTCCTTATAACTTACAAATGAAGAAAGCATGAGTACAGTTGCTCCAGAGGCTGCGGAGGAAGATATATTTTATCGTGGAGCTTCTGAAAGGCAATATTTTTGTTTGGGAAAGGGAGGAAAGTTATTTTAAGAAATGCTGAGGTAAGTTTTAAAGTTTATTTTTGTTTTTTAAAATGGGTTTTCAGTACTGTAGGTAGAAGGAGCAATTGTGGCTATGTGAATTGAATTTGCTGTGTTTATTAAATGTGAAAATGACTCCAACATTTTTAAGAAAGAAACTTTTCATCAGTAATATATTCTTTTAAGTAATTATGTATGTATGTCTGTATATATTCCTTTGCGTGTATGAATATATTCCTTTACTTATGTGTATGAATGTTTGTATTTAATTATGACTTTCAGAGAAAGTAACTTATTGGAAAATCATAATTAAAAACATACATTCATACACATAAGTAAAGGAATATATACATATACGTAAAGGAATATATACGGACATACATACATAATTACTTAAAAGAATATATTACTGATGAAAAGTTTCTTTCTTAAAAATGTTGGAAATGTTACATTACTCATTTTAGAACAGTCATTTTCACATTTAATAAACACAGCAAATTCAATTCACACAGCCACAATTGCTCCTTCTACCTACAGTACTGAAAACCCGTTTAAAAAAAAAAATTAAACTTTAAAACTTACCTCATCATTTCTTAAACTAACTTTCCTCCCTTTCCCAAACAAAAATATTGCCTTTCAGAAGCTCCATGATAAAATATATCTTCCTCCGCAGCCTCTGGAGCAACTTTACACATGCTTTTTTCATGTGTAAGTTGTAAGGACTTAACCTCACTGAATCCATGAATGAAATCGACGAAGTTCACTGCGCACGCGCTGCCTGTGCAGTCGCACACGCTGCCTGTGCAGTCGCACGTGCTGTGCCTCTGAACCCCTTCGTTCAGAGGACAGGAAATGCCGGTTTTCTCCGCATGCGCTGTGCATGCTGAAAACCGGCATTTCCTCCGGCCAGACGCGTGAGTACCCCGACCGTACTCACGTGTGTGGAACAGAATTACTGGGCCAATGTGTGTGTACAGTAGATGTGATAAAAAAGTGTCTGTTTATAGTAGGTGTGATATAATGGGGGGGAAATTCGGTATCGGCCCATTTGGGGCGCCGTTGTCAGCTGTGCGCAAAGTTCAGCGCCTGGCGCTAATTCTCGCTTCTGACAGCAAACTTGGCTTTTATCGCCCCTGGAGGTGATTGGAGCGCTAAGTCAGGTGCTTCACACGTGTCTTAAGGTGCAAATGCCGAGGAGTGAGGCACTACCTCAGAGTGCTGGTGAAGCAAGGGAGGGCAAATCAAAATAAACCTGCAAAGTGCTGCTCAGTACTCAAAACTCCTTCACACAGCGTTGAAGCTCTCCAGATGTCTCTCTCTCTCTCAGACTGCATGGTGCAAAAATGTCACCGACAAAAAAAGGCAGGAAGTGGTCACCTTTAAATAGCACACCCCGAGTCCCTTTCTGACAGAATAATGCGCCCATCAACCTGTCGATGCTAGCAGCAGGCAGTAAGGCATGGGGCGCCACTCAATATCTGGTCCGGGGTGCTAATGGGGTGTTGTGCACTCAAATATCATCACAATCTGCCGGCGCCGCTGCAAAATGTCTAGTTAATTTGGCAAGCGGCACAAACGTCGCTGCACCCGGCCTCTAGTTGCTTTGCGCACCAATTGGCACCCTCTTAAGGTGCTAACGGGAGGCGCAAAGAACTGAAATTTTCCCCCAATGTCTTTAGAATAGGTGTGATACAATGTGTGTGTACAGTAGGTGTGATATAATGTGTGAGCAGTCGGTATTTAAGGGCCAGAACTTTGGGTCCCCACGGGTGTGTACGCGCTGGGTACTCATGCGTAGGCTCAATGAAAGTGCCGGTTTCGTGCATGCACTGCACATACCCGGGAAACTGGAACTTCCCTTCCCTTAAAGGAAGGGATTCGCAGGTCGAACACGTGTGCCGGAGAGGCAGCACATACGCCTGGAACTTACGTAATTTTTGCAGGTTTCCCCGGGAAGGTATGTCTCCAGGAGCTAAGCTTGTAAAAATCAGTCGCAAGGCCAGCTTTTAACAAGGTAAGTGGTGAATTAAGTTAAATTAAAACATTTTTCCACAGGTTTATTATTTTTAAATATTTTAAAGAAAGGTAGGTTTGTTTCTAGCCCTGTTAGAAAATGTAATTAACTTTTGCAAAAATTTTAATTATTGTTTAAAATAGTTATTTTATGTAATTTATAGTTATTTTAAATATGTGACTTTTTAAAATTTATTTGAAGTTTTAGTGATGTTTTGGGGCTGAATTGTATTCATAGATTTGACAGCACTTCCTGTCAAATCTAAGAATACAGATTTCCTGCTGCCATTGGCTCTCCATGGCCCATGTGATCCAAAGGGACGCTTCGAACTAACTGCGCCCCTGGGATACGCAAGCACTGCGCACCGGCAGTTGGAGGAGGCCCAGGATCGGAATCTCATGCGGGCCCACCGCACAACGGCCGGCACGCTAGGTAAGTGCAGGTCGGATGCTTGCACGTGCGGGAAGCCTCCGACACGAATTTCTTGGCCATTGCGTGTGTAAAGTAGGTGCGATACAATATTTGTTTACAGTAGGTTTAATACAATGTGTGTGTACAGTAGATGTGATACAATGTGTGTACAGTAGGTGTGCTACAATGTTTGTTTAGAGTAGCTGTGATACAAAGTGTGTGTACATTAGGTTTGATACACTATTGGCCCAGAAATTCGGGTCCCAACGTGTGAGTACGCACGGGGTACTCATGCATGGACCCGATGGAAGTGCCGGTTTCTTGTATGCACTACGCATGCGCGGGATACCGGCACTTCCGATCCTCTGAACGAAGGGGTTCAGAGGTCGAACGCATGCGCACGGGCGTCTGCGCGTGCGCTTTGAACTTACGATTTTTTTACAGGTTTTTCCATGAGTGTAAGTCTTTAGATTTTATAAATGTAAAAACCAGGCGTAAGGACTGCATTTTAAAAGGTAAGTGGTCAATTAATTAAAATTCAAACATTTTTTCCACAGGTTTATTATTTTCAAATACTTTAAAGCAAGGTAAGTTTATTTTTAGCCCCGTTTTTTTATAAAATTATTTTTTTCAAAAATGTAAATTATTGTTTAAAATAGTTATTTAATGCAATTTATAGTTTATTTAAAAAGTGATGTTTTTTTTAAATTTATTTGAAGGTTAACTACTGTTTTGGGCCCTCAGCATTCATACATTTTGAAAGGTCTTTCTGTCAATCTTATGAATGGGCTTTTCCCTCCTCCGATTGGCTGCCCATGGCTCACGTGATCCCAGGGGACGCATCGCACTAACTACGCCCCTGGGACACGCAAGCACAGTGTGCCGGCCTCTGGGCCAGGCCCCGGAGAGAAATTCCACGAAGGCCCAGAGCTCAACTGCCGGCGCGCAAGGTAAGTGCAGGTCGGGGGCTTGCACCCGCGGGAAGCCCCTGACCTGAATTTCTGGGCCAATGTGTTTACAGTAGGTGTGATACAATGTGAGTTTGCAGTAGGTGTGATACAATGTGTTTACTGTAGGTGTGATACAATTTGTGTTTGCAGTAGGTGTGATACAATGTGTGTACAGTAGCTGTGATACAATGTGTGTACAGTAGGTGTGATAAAATTTGTGTTTACAGTAGGTGTGATACAATGTGTGTTTACAGTAGGTGTGATACAATGTGTGTACAGTAGCTGTGATACAATGTGTGTACAGTAGGTGTGATAAAATTTGTGTTTACAGTAGGTGTGATACAATGTGTGTTTACAGTAGGTGTGATACAATGTGTGTACAGTAGCTGTGATACAATGTGTGTACAGTAGGTGTGATAAAATTTGTGTTTACAGTAGGTGTGATACAATGTGTGTTTACAGTAGGTGTGATACAATGTGTGTACAGTAGGTGTGATACAATCTATTTACAGTAGGTGTGATGCAACGTTGTGTTTACAGTAGGTGTGATACAATGTGTCTTTACAGTAGGTGTGACACAATGTGTGTACAATAGCTCTGATACAATGTGTGTGCAGCAAGTGTGAGACAATGTGTTTGAACAGTAGTTGTGATACAATGTGTGTATAGAAGGTATGACACAATGTGCTTATACAGTAGGTGTGATGCAATGTGTGTTTAATGTAGGTGTGATAAAATGTGTGAACATTAGTTGTGATACAATCTGTTCACAGTAGGTGTGATACATTGTGTGTGTACAGTAGTTGTGATACAATGTGTTTACAGTAGGTGTGATACAATGTGTTTACATTAGGTGTGATACAATGTGTGTGTAGAGTAGGTGTGATACAATGTGTGTTAATAGAATGTGTGTTACAATGTGTGTACAGTAGGTGTGATAAATGTGTGTACAGTAGGTGACATACAATGTGTGTTTACAGTAGATGTGATACAATCTGTGTGTACAGTAGATGTGATACAAATTGTTTAATGTAGGTGTGATACAATCGTGTCGATTTTAACTAAGCCATGAGGCGGGCTTTGAGGCTTGTGGTGGGTTAAAAATCGCAAAAACTGGGGGTCGGGACCGCCCCCCCCCCCCCCCCGCCTGGTTCCCGACCCCGAGCCATTTTAACCCAGGTGTGTCTGATGGTCCTGAATCAGTCCCGCCTCTAACAGGTGGGACTGGTCTTTAAGGCCCTTAATCAGCAATAATTGGCCTTTATAATCCTATTTTAGCAGGCCCTTGTATTTTTAACCTTTTTCCCACGGAAAACACGCCTGGTAGGGATCACGCCTGTGAAATCTGGCGTGAGCATTATTGGCTTGCTGACTATCAGCTGCAGGTCAACCATTAAAGAGGAGATTTGAACAGTCATCATTTGCAGGTGGCAGGACTTTGTTGTTTCAGGCCTGGGGCAACTTTTACCAGGCTTAACCACACCTGTGGAAGGTTGGAGCCTCACACACATCTTCAGTGTAACCTCTTGGGAAACCCCGCTCGCCACCTTCACTCAGCGCTTCCTCAACGGAGGCATATACCAGAAGCATGGGAGCCATTTAATTCCTTCCCTTCTGGGCATTAGATGAGCTCAAACACCAGCCGTGGCACCAGCAGAACCAGGAACAACAGAAGCAGCAACAGGAGCGCCAGGCTGCTGCTCACCCACCTGAAGCTGCACAGGCCAGAAGGGGCCTGCGCTTGGAAGTGGCTTGAGAGCACCTTGCTGCTCATCAGGGGGCCATGGGGACCTGTATCTGCACTGGCAGTCCTACTCAGAAGGACTTCCATGAAGGTCTGGTTTCTTTGTTCAATAGGTGCCCATCGCCCCTCAAGAGATGTCATTCTATTATGAACACTCACCATGTTTTCCATACCCTGGCCACTTATCTCCTCCATGCAGGATGCCATCATTTCCATGGTGATGCTTTCATGCGCCAATGACTCCACAAAGGCTCTGCTCATGTTTGCTATAAGAACATAAGAACATAAGAAGTAGGAGCAGGAGTAGGCCATACGGCCCCTCGGGCCTGCTCCGCCATTCAATAGGATCATGGCTGATCTGAATCTAGACTCATGTCCACTTCCCTGCCCTCTCCCCGTAACCCCTAATTCCCTTATCTGCTAGGAAACTGTCTATCTCCAGTTTAAGTTTATTTAATGTTGCAGCTTCCGCAGCTCTCTGGGGTAGCAAATTCCATAGATTTACTACCCTCTGAGTGAAGAGGTTTCTCCTCATCTCAGTTTTGAAAGGGCAGCCCCTTATTCTAAGATTATGCCCCCTAGTTCTAGTCTCACCCATCAGTGGAAACATCCTCACCGCATCCACCCAAGCAAGCCCCCTCACAATCTTATATGTTTTGATAAGATTGCCTCTCATTCTTCTGAACTCCAATGAGTAGAGTCCCAACCTACTCAACCTTTCCTCATACGTCAACCCCCTCATCAACTGAGTGAACCTTCTCTGAACCGCATCGAGAGCAAGTATATATTTTCTTAAATATGGAAACCAAAACTGCATGCAGTATTCCAGGTGTGGCCTCACCAATACCCTGTATAACTGCAGCAAGACTTCCCTGTTTTTATACTCCATCCCCCTTGCAATAAAAACCAAGATTCCATTGGCCTTCCTGATCACCTGCTGCACCTGCATACTAACTTTTTGTGTTTCATGCACCAGGACCCCCAGATCCCTTTGTACTGTAGCACTTTGCAGTTTCTCTCCATTTAGATAATAACTTGCTCTTTGATTTTTTCTGCCAAAGTGCATAACCTCACACTTTCCAACATTATATTGCATATGCCAAATCTCTGCCCACTCACTTAGCCTGTCTATGTCCTTTTGCAGGTTTTTTATGTCCTCCTCACTCACTGCTTTCCCTCCCATCTTTGTATCGTCGGCAAACTTGGATATGTTGCACTCGGTCCCTTCCTCCAAATCATTAATATAGATTGTAAAGAGTTGGGGTCCCAGCACTGACCCCTGCGGAACACCACTAGTTACTGATTGCCAGCCCGAGAATGAACCATTTATCCCAACTCTTTGTTTTCTGTTAGATAGCCAATCTTCCACCCGTGCTAGTATATTACCCCCAATCCCGTGATTTCTTATCTTGATCAGTAATCTTTTGTGTGGAACCTTGTCAAATGCCTTTTGGAAGTCCAAATACACTACATCCACTGGTTCCCCTTTATCCACCCTGTATGTTACATCCTCAAAGAATTCGAGCAAATTTGTCAAACATGACTTCCCCTTCACAAAACCATGCTGACTCTGTCCTATTAAATTATGTTTATCCAAATGCTCTGTTACTGTTTCCTTAATAATGGACTCCAACATTTTGCCAACCACAGATGTTAGGCTAACTGGTCTATAGTTTCCAGCTTTTTGTCTACTTCCCTTCTTAAATAAGGGTGTTACATTAGCAGTTTTCCAATCTGCCGGGACCTTTCCTGAGTCCAGGGAGTTCTGGAAAATAATCACCAATGCATCCACAATCCCTACCGCCACTTCTCTCAAGACCCTAGGATGTAGGCCATCAGGTCCGGGGGATTTATCCACCTTAAGTCCCATTATTTTACTGAGTACCATCTCCTTAGTGATTTTAATCATGTTTAGCTCCTCCCCCCCCCTCCATTGCCCCCTGTTTGTCCGGTGTTGGGATATTTTTAGTGTCCTCTACTGTAAAGACTGATACAAAATATTTGTTCAGTGTCTTTGCCATTTCCATGTTCCCCACCACTAGTTTCCCGGTCCCATCCTCTAAGGGACCAACGTTCACTTTAGCCACCCTTTTTCTTTTTATATAGCTGTAGAAACTCTTGCTATCTGTTTTTATATTTTTTGCTTGTTTACTTTCATAATCTATCTTCCCTTTCTTAATTAATCTTTTAGTTATTGTTTGCTGGCTTTTAAATGCTTCCCAATCTTCTATCCTCCCACTAGATTTGGCTACTTTATATTCCCTTGTTTTCAGCCGGATACTATCCTTTATTATTTTACTAAGCCACGGATGGCTGTCTTTTCTTTTATTCCCCTTTTTCCTCAGTGGAATATATTTATCTTGAAAGATGTGAAATATCTCCTTGAATGTAGACCACTGCTCTTGTACCGTCTTACACTTTAATCTGTTTTCCCAGTCCACTTTAGTCAATTCTACTCTCATACCTTCTTAGTCTCCTTTATTTAAGCTCAGTACGCTGGTTTGAGATCCAACTCTCTCATCCTCAAACTGAATTTGGAATTCAACCATATTATGGTCACTCATTCCAAGGGGATCCTTTACTAGGACATTTTTTATTAATCCTGTCTCATTACACAGGACCAGATCTAAGATTGCCTGCCCCCTGGTTGGTTCAGTTACATACTGCTCAAGTAACCCGTCCCTAATACTCTCTATGAACTCTTCCTCAAGGCTGCCATGCCCAATTTGATTAGTCCAGTCAATATGAAAGTTAAAATCCCCCATGATTATAGCTGTTTCCTTATTACAAGCCCCAACTATTTCCTGATTTATACTCCGACCAACAGAGCTGCAACTGTTAGGAGGCCTATAGACTAGACCCACTAGTGACTTTTTCCCCTTATTATTCCTTATCTCCACCCAAACTATTTCACTATCCTGATCCTTTGACCCAATATCATTTCTGACTATTGCAGTGATTCCATCCTTGATTAACATAGCCACCCATTCCTTCCTGTCTGTCCTTCCTAATTGTCGAATACCCTTGTATGTTTAGTTCCCAGTCATGATTATCTTGCAGCCATGTTTTCGTAATGGCCACCAGATCATACCCATGTGTAGTTATTTGTACCGTCAACTCGTCAATTTTGTTATGAATGCTGTGTGCATTCAGATAAAGAACTTTCAAATATGTTTTCTGACAATTTATTCCTGCTTTTACCCCTTTTACTACTTTACCTTTATCATTATACATTCTGTCCCTTCCTGACATGCTCTGGTTTTTAATTCCCCCACTGCTACCTTGCTCTATTGCCTTCTCCGCTGTCATTTTTATTTTTCGCTCTTAAAACATCCCCCCCACTAATTAGTTTAAAGCCCTCTCTACAGCTATGGACTCCTCCATTCACTCCACACTCACATCAACCCTGGAGACAAAACCTGCCAGAGACCCCTGCATCTGTTCCTGGAGTTCCAGCCCCGCTGATCTTATGGATAGACCCAGAGGCAGAGGGTCGACATGCAGCTGAGCCAAGCTGGCAGAGTCCTGCGCCCTCTGACTAGCAATCCCCACTGCTGTCCCTGTCTCCACAATCTGCTCATGCTCACTTGTGAGCTGTGATACACCAGGTGACAACACTACTCTATGTCCCGAAGGTCCCACCAACGGGGGCTCTTGATGGTCCTATGGGGGAGTTAAGGAAAGAGTTAGAGATGTGAGGTCAAGGTTACATGCAAATTGCATATTGCAGATGATCATAGGTCCATCTGATATAGCTTCAGAATCATTATCAGTGACTCATGCAATGTCAATGAGAGAGATGGAAAACTATTCTGTCACCAGCTTGCTGTGATGCACCTGTCTGTCCGTCCCCCACTTGCGCCTCATCCTCCAGTCCTACGATCTCCAGGACCACTTCCTCCTATCCTCGCTCGTTCTCTTTTGTTGTGAGCTCTCTTTTCCTGCAATGAGGGAGACAAGTGGAGTTTGAATGAGAATGAAGGAGTGAGTGTAGAGAATCCATAGCATAGATGCTTAGAAGGAGACAAAGATGGAGTGAGGTGGCAAGACCAAGGGCCCTCCCTGTCTGTTGTCAGTTGTTTTCATAGCATCAGAGTGATAGGGAGTGTGAGGGCTGCATAGTCAAATAGTTAGGTGAATGTGAGCATAGAGAGAGAGGGAATGGGTAAGGGTGCATGGATGTCAGTGTCAAGTGGGATATGGAGGAAGAGATTGCTAAAGCTGAGTGCTGGTGAGGAGAGGCAATGGAGATCAGATTGAGAGTGATGGGAACTTCATACTCACTTTTTCAGTGTGCTGAAGGTCATGAAATCTCTTCCTGCACTGTATCCAGTTTCTGCAGGTAGCCGATAAGGAGTTGACCTCCTCTGACACTTGCAGCCACGCAGCCTTTGTCTGCTGGGGAGGCATCTTCCTCCCTGATGAAAGGAAGAGCACCTCCTTGTGAGCTCTTGCTCCCTCCACTAAAACCTGCAGGGCAACATTGTCAAAACGGAGTGCAGACCTCAGTCTTTCTCTTGCCATTCTACTTCCAGCTTAGTGTATCAGCAAACGCCAAAAGGTTGGCAGCCTGCAGAAGAAGCAAGGCTTGTTGCAGACCATAAATGCAGCAGCAATAATGACGTCATATTTTGCAACTTTCTGACTGGAAATACTCATTTGACAAGGGTTCCCACACGTTAGAAATCAATTGGCCAATTGAGTAAAAATTGCATCAATCTCACACACCCATTTAGATTCGTGTGGGAAACACCAAATTCGGGGAACCTGAGAATTCCCCGCACTTGAGTTAATATCGACCCCAATGTGTGTTTTACAATGTGTGTTTAGTTTGGCGTGATACAATGTGTTTACAGTAGGTGTGATACAATGTGTGTGTACAGTAGCTGTGATACAATGTGTGTGTACCAAAGGTGTGATGCAATTGTGTGTACAGTAGGTGTGATACAATGTCTGTAGAGTAGGTGTGATACAATGTGTTTACAGTAGCTGTGATACAAAGTGTATGTACTGTAGGTGTGATACAATGTGTGTACACTGTGCATGTGATACATTGTGTGTACAGTAGGTGTGGTACAATGTGCATTTACAGAAGGTGTGATACAATGTGTGTGTAGAGTACATGTGATAAAATGTGTATTCAGTAGGTGTTACACAATGTGTGTACAGGTGGTGTGCTATAAAGTGTGTTTGCAGTAGGTGTGATACAATGTGTGTTTACAGTAGGTGTGATACATTTTGTGTACAGTAGGTGAGATACAATGTGCGTGCAGTAGGTGTGATACAATGTGTGCTTACAGTAAGTGTGATACAATGTGTGTGTACAGTAGATTTGACAGAATGTGTGTACAGTAGTTGTGATACAATGTGTGTGTAGAGTAGGTGTGATAGAATGTGGGTGTACAGTACATGTGACCCAATGTTTGTACAATAGGTGTTACACAATGTGTGTACAGTAGGTGTGATACAATGTGTTTTCAGTAGTTGTGATACAATGTGTGTGTATAGTAGGGGTGATACAATGTTTGTACCGTAGTTGTGATAAAATGTGTGTATGTAGCAGGTGCGATACAATGTGTGTGACCAGTAGGTGTGATACAATGTGCTTACAGTAGGTATGATGAAATGTGTGTGTACATTAGGAGTGATACAATGTGTGTACAGTAGGTGTTACACAATGTGATTACTGTAGGTGTGATATAATGGCCCAGAAATTCGGGTCCCAATGCGTGAGTACGGACGGAGTACTCACGCGTGGACCCGATGGAAGTGCTGGTTTCTTGCATGCACTACGCATGCGCGGGAAACCGACATTTCCGATCCTCTGAACCAAGGGGTTCAGACGTCGAACGCGTGTGCGCAGAAGTCTGCGCGTACGTGTTGAACTTCCTTTTTATTTACAGGTTTGCCCGTGCGTGAAGGCCTCTACTTTTTGCACATCTAAAAACCAGGCGTAAGGACTTCATTTTAAAAGGTAAGTGGTCAATGAATTAAAATGAGAAATTTTTTTCCACAGGTTTATTATTTTTTAATACTTTACAGTAAGGTAAGTGTATTTTTAGCCCCGATTTTTTATAAAATTATTTTTTTCAAAAATTTAAATTATTGTTTAAAATAGTTATATAATGTTATTTATAGTTGATTTAAATAGTGTGATGTTTTTTCAAATTTATTTTAAGGTTAAGTACTGTTTTGGGCGCCTGGAGTTTTCATGAGTTTGACAGTTCTTTCTGTCAAACTCATGAATGGACTTTTCCCTCCACCGATTGGTTGCCCAGTGCTCACGTGATCCCAGCTGACGCATCGCACTAAATACGCCGCTGGATCACGCAAGCACAGCGCGCCGGGAGCTGGACCAGGCCACAGACAGGAAATCCACGCAGGCCCAAGCCTCAACTGCCGGCGCACTAGGTAAGTGTAGGTCGGGGGCTTGCACCCGTGGGAAGCCCCCGACATGAATTTCTGGGCCATTGTGTGTTCCGTATGTGTGATACAATGTGTGTTTACAGTATGTGTGATACATTGTGTGTACAATAGGTGAGATACAATCTGTGTGCAATTGGTGTGATGCAACATGTGTGTACAGTAGGTATGATAAAATGTGTGTGTACTGTAGGCGTGATAGAATGTGTGGTTACAGTACGTATGATACAATGTGTGTACAGTAGGTGTTGCACAATGTGTGTACAGTAGGTGTGATACAATGCTTGTTTAGATTAAGTATGATACAATGTGTTTACATTAGCTGTGATACAATGTGTGTGTACAGTAGGTGTGACACAATGTGAGTTTACAGTAGGTGTGATACAATGTGTGTTTACAGTAAGTGTGACACAATGTGTGTGTTCAGTTGGTGTGATACAATGCGTGTATAGAGTAGGTGTGATACAATGTGTGTTTGAATTAGTTGTGATAAAATGTGTATCCAGTAGGTGTGATACAATTTGTGCGCAGTAGATGTGATACAATGTGTGTTTATAGTAGTTGTGATACAATGGCCTAGAAATTCAGTGGTGTTAGCGCCCACTTAGCGCCTAAAGAGGTCTTTAGCGCCGGCGCTGTTGGTAGCCTGGAATTCAGTGTAGCGCAAATGGTGGCGTTAGCCGGTAGCGCTGCGCCGGCACCGATGACGTCATCGGTGTGCGCAGCGCCCCGGTTTCAACGCGATGCCGGCCCAACGCCCAAATTCACTTGCCGCCGCCTCACCCGTAGCGGGCGCAAGGAGCGTTTGTAAAACGGGGCCTTGCAGCTCCGAGAGGCCGGGGCGTAAAGGTGGCGGTGCGGCCGTCCGCTTTACCGGCGGCCGCTTGGCCGCTCCTTCCTCCCCGGACTCCCACACCACCCCCCCGCGGCATTGGTGTCTGACCCCCGCGAGCCCGGCACTTCTCCGTGGTGCCGGGCTCATTTGCCGGGGGAATCCAGCGGCGATCTCACGGCTGCAGGCAGCTCCTCCTTAAGAGAAGGAGGAGGCCTGCAGTACCCCAGCCTGCCGCACCGCATCGGGTGGCGCAACGGCAGCTGGACGCCTGAAACTGACTTTCAGCACCCCAAGTGAGGCGGCCAAACCCTGCAATAGCGCCCGCCTCCCTCTTGGGGCGCTGCAACTGAATTTCAGGTGGGCGCTACGGGAATCCGGGCGAGCGCTAAATTTCGGGTGCTAAACACCTGGCGCGGCGATAGCGAAATTCTAGGCCAATGTGTTTAAAGTAGGTGTGATACAATATATGTCTACGGTAGCTGTGATAAATTGTGTGTAGCAGTAGCTGTGATACAATCTGTGTGTACAGTAGGTGTGATGCCATGTGTTATTAGAGTAGATGTGATACAATGGGTGTTTACAATACATGTGATATAATGTGTGTACAGTAGTTGTGATACAATGTGTGTGTACCATAAGTGTGATATAGTGTATGTACACAGTCAGTTTGATACACTGTGTGAACAGTATTTGTGATACAATGTGTGTGTACCTTAGGTGTGATATAATGTGTGTACAGTAGTTGTGATACAATGTGTGTGTACCATAGGTGTGATATAGTGTATGTACACAGTCAGTTTGATACACTGTGTGAACAGTATTTGTGATACAATGTGTGTGCACAGTATGTGTGATACTATGTGTGTTTATTTTGGTGTGATACAGTGTGTGTACAGTAGGTGTGATACAATGTGTGTTTATAGTAGGTGCGATACAATGTGTTTACAGAAGGAGTGATACAATGTGTGTGTACAGTGTGTGTGATAAATTGTGTGCTGCAGTAGGTGTGATACAATCTGTGTGTACAGAAGTTGTGATGCCATGTGTTATTAGAGTAGATGTGATACAATGGGTGTTTAAAATAGGTGTGATATAATGTGTGTACAGTAGCTGTGATAAAATGTGTGTGTACCTTAGGTTTGATATAATGTGTGTACACATTCAGTGTGATACACTGTGTGTGCAGTAGGTGTTATACAATGTTTGTTTACAGTAGGTGTGATACACTGTGTGTGTACAGTAGGTGTTATACAATGTTTGTTTACAGTAGGTGTGATACACTGTGTGTGCAGTAGGTGTTATACAATGTTTGTTTACAGTAGGTGTGATACACTGTGTGTGCAGTAGGTGTTATACAATGTTTGTTTACAGTAGGTGTGATACAATGTGTGTGTACAGTAGGTGTGATACAAATTGTTTAAAGTAGGTGTGATACAGTGTGTTTGTACAGTGGGTGTGTTACAATGTGTGTGCACATTAGGTATGATACAATGTGTGTTTATCCCCACACCTGAGTTAAAATCGACCCCAATGTGTGTGTTACAATGTGTGTTTAGTTTGGTGTGATACAATGTGTGTACAAGTAGGTGTGATACAATGTGTGTTTACAGTAGGTGTGATACAATGTGTGTACAGTAGCTGTGATACAATTTGTGTGTACCATAGGTGTGAGTTTACAGTAGTTTGATGCAATGTTTGTTTACAGTAGATGTGACACAATGTGTGTTTACAGTAGTTGTGATACAAGGACTCTTTACCATAGGTGTGATACAATGTGTGTACAGTAGGAGTGATACAATGTGTGTTTACATTAGTGTGATACAATGTGTGTGTACAAAAGGTGTGATACAATGTGTGTGTACAGTTGGTGTGATGCAATGTGTGTACTATTGGAGTGATACAATGTGTGTGTACAGTTGGTGTGATGCAATGTGTGTTTACATTAGTGTGATACAACGTGTGTGTACAAAAGGTGTGATACAATGTGTGTGTACAGTTGGTGTGATGCAATGTGTGTACTATTGGAGTGATACAATGTGTGTTTACATTAGTGTGATACAATGTGTGTGTACAAAAGGTGTGATACAATGTGTGTGTACAGTTGGTGTGATGCAATGTGTGTACTATTGGAGTGATACAATGTGTGTTTACATTAGTGTGATACAATGTGTGTGTACAAAAGGTGTGATACAATGTGTGTGTACAGTTGGTGTGATACAATGTGTGTGTACAGTTGGTGTGATACAATGTGTGTACAGTTGGTGTGATGCAATGTGTGTACAGTTGGTGTGATACAATGTGTGTGTACAGTTGGTGTGATACAATGTGTGTGTACAGTTGGTGTGATACAATGTGTGTGTACAAAAGGTGTGATACAATGTGTGTGTACAGTTGGTGTGATGCAATGTGTGTACTATTGGAGTGATACAATGGGGACAATTTTAACTCAGGTGCGGGGAACTGTCGGGTTCCCCGAATTTAGTGTTTCCCACACAAATCTAAGAGATTGATGCAATTCTAACTCAATTGGCCAATTGATTTCCAACGTGTGGGAAGCCTTGGCAATTGATAATTTCCAGTCAGAAAGTTGCAGAATATGACATCATCATTGCTGCTGCTTTTAAGGTCCACAGCAAGCCTTGCCTCTTCTGCAGGCTTCCAAACTTTACCATTAAGATGGCACAGGCGCAACAGCCAGCGGGAGGGCAAGAGCTGCCCCAAATTTTGATGAGGCTTCACTCCAGGCATTGCTGGATGGTGCTAGGGCCCACAGTGAGGTCCTGCTCCCTTCTTCAGGGAGGAAGAGGCCTCCCAGTCAGACCAAGGCTGTGTGGCTACAGGTGGCTGGGGAAGTCAACTCCTTGGGCCTCACATGGTGCACCTGGATGCAGTGCAGGAAAAGATTCCATGACCTTCATTGCACTGGAAAAGTAAGTACTTTATGAAGTTTCCATCAACCTCAATCTGATCCCCATTGCCTTTCCTCACCAGCACTCAGCTTTAGCAATCTCTTCCTCCACATCCCACTTGACACTCACATCCTTGCACCCTTACCCATTCCCTCTCTCTCTATGCTCACATTCACATAACTATTCCACCATGCAGCCCTCACACTCCCTCTCACTCTGATGCTTTGAACACAACTGACAACACACAGGGAGGGCCCTTGGTCTTGCAACCTCACTACATCTTTGTCTCCTTCTAATTATCTATGCTATGCAATCTCTGCACTCACTCCTTCATTCTCACTGAACCTCCACTTGTCTCCCTCATTGCAGGAAAAGAGAGCTCACAATAGGAGAGAATGAGCCAGGACAGGAGGAGGGCTGCCCTCATTAGCCCAGCTCACCCCCTGGGAGGAAGTCATCCTGGAGATTGTTGGGGCTAACAGAGATGCGAAAGTTGGGGAAGGAAAGAAAGGTGCATCCCCGCAAGTTGGTGACAGAATAGTTTTCTATCTCTCTCATTGGCATTGTATGAGTCGCTGATAATGATTCTGAAGCGACATCATATGGACTTATGATCATCTGCAAAATGCAATGTGCATGTAACCTTGGCATCACATCTCTAACATTTTTCTTGACTCCCCCACAGGACCAGTGAGAGCCCCCGTCCCCAGTGTGCAGGAGGAAGAGCCTGAGATGCCAGTCTCCTCAGAGGAATCTGCAACATCTGAGGGCGCAGCGTCAGCAGAAATAAGCACACCCAGCACCAGCGCAGACACTCTCACCTCGGTGGGACCTTCGGGACATAGAGTAGTGTTGTCACCTGGTGTATCACAGCTCACAAGTGAGCATCAGCAGATTGTGGAGACAGGGACAGCAGTGGAGAGTCCTCGTCGGAGGACGCAGGACTCTGCCAGCTCGGCTCAGATGCATGTCGACCCTCTGCCTCTGGGTCCATCCATAAGATCAGAGGTGATGGAACTCTATGCACAGATGCAGGAGTCTCTGGCAAGTTTTGTCTCCAGGGTCGCTGCGAGTGTGGAGCGAATGGAGGAGTCCATAGCGAACAGGAGCAGAGCCTTTGTGGTCCCTGCTTTCTCCCCATACCCCTTGATCCCTTTAGCCTTAAGAAATATATCCAACTCCTTATTGAATATATTTAATGAATTGGCCTCTACTGCCTTCTGTGGTAGAGAATTCCACAGGTTCACCACTCTCTGGGTGAAGAAATTCCTCCTCATTTCTGTCCTAAATGGCATACCCTTTATCCTTAGACTGTGACCCCTGGTTCTGGAATCCCCGACCATCAGGAACATCCTTCCTGCATCTAGTCTGTCCAGTCCTTTCAGAATTTTATAAGTTTCAATGAGATCCCCTCTCATTCTTCTAAACTCCCGTGAGTACAAGCACAATCGACCCAATCTCTCCTCATATGTCATTCCTGCCATCCCAGGTATCAGCCTGGTGAATCTTCGCTGAACTCCTTCCATGGCAAAACATCCTTCCTCAGATAAGGCGAACAAAACTGCACACAAGACTCAAGATGTGGTCTCACCAAGGCCCTGTACAACTGCAGCAAGAAATCCTTGTTCCTGTACTCAAACCCTCTCGCTACGAAGGCAAACATACCATTTGCCTTCTTAACTGCCTGCTGCACCTGCATGCTTACCTTCAGCGACTGGTGCACAAGGACACCCAGGTCTCATTGCACTTCCCCTTCTCCAAATCTATTGCCGTTCAGATAAAAATCTGCCTTCCTGTTTTTGCCACCAAAGTGGATAACCTCACATTTATCCATGTTATATTGCTTCTGCCATGCTTCTGCCCAATCACCCAACCTGTCCAAATCATCCTGGAGTTTCTCGGCATCCTCCTCACAGCACACATGCCCACCCAGCTTTGTGTCGTCTGCATATTTGGAGATATTACATTTAGTTCCCTTGACTAGATCATTAATGTATATTGTGAATAGCTGGGGCCCAAGGACTGATCCCTACGGTACCCCACTAGTCACTGCTTGCCACTCAGAAAAAGACCCATTTATTCCAACTCTTTGCTTTCTGTCTGCCAACCAGTTTTCTATCCAAGTCATTACCTTGCCCCCAATCCTATGTGCCTTAACTTTACACGCTAATCTCTTATGCGGGACCTTATCGAAAGCCTTCTGAAAGTCCAAATACACCACATCCACTGGTTCTCCCTTATCTATTTTACCAGTTACATCCTCAAAAAATTCCAGTAGATTAGTCAAGCATGATTTACCTTTTGTAAATCCATGTTGACTTTGTCTGATCCTGCCACTGTTTTCCAAGTGCTCTGCTATTACATCTTTTATAATGGACTCTAGCATTTTCCCCACTACCGATGTCAGGCTTACCGGTCTGTAATTCCTCGTTTTCTCCCTACCACCTTTTTTGAATAGTGAGGTAACATTAGCTACCCTCCAATCCATGGGTACTGTTCCAGATTCCATCGAATGTTGGAAGATGATCAGCAATGCATCTACTATTTCTAGGGCCACTTCCTTAAGTACCCTAGGATGTAGATTATCAGGCCCTGGGGATTTATCGACCTTCAGTGTCATCAATTTCCTTAACACCATTTCCTTACAAATACTGATTTCTTTCAGTTCCTCCCCTTCATCAGACCCTATGTTCCCCAACATCACTGGGAGGTTATTTGTGTCCTCCTTTGTGAAGACAGAACCAAAATATATATTTAATTGGTCTGCCATTTCTTTGTTCCCCATTAAAAATTCCCCTGATTCTGACTGCAAGGGACCTATGCTTGACTTCACCAATCTTTTTCTCTTCACATATCTATAAAAGCTTTTACAGTCAGTTTTTTTACCTACTAGCTTACTATCATATTCTATTTCCCCTTCTTACTTAATCCCTTTGTCCTTCTTCGTTGAATCCTAAACTGCTCCCAATCCTCAGGTTTACTGCTTTTTCTGGCCAATTTATATGTCCTCTCCTTGGATCTTATGCTATCCCTAATTTCCCTTGTTAGTCACGGTTGGGTCACCTTTTTTGTTTTATTTTTATGCCAAACTCTGTTAGGTGTGATACAATGTGCATGAAGTAGTAGGTATGATACAATGTGTGATACAATGTGTGTACAGTAGGTGTGATACAATGTGTGATACAATGTGTGATACAATGTGTGTACAGTAGGTGTGATACAATGTGTGTACAGTAGGTGTGATACAATGTGTGATACAATGTGTGTACAGTAGGTGTGATACAATGTGTGATACAATGTGTGATACAATGTGTGTACAGTAGGTGTGATACAATGTGTGATACAATGTGTGTACAGTAGGTGTGATACAATGTGTGATACAATGTGTGTACAGTAGGTGTGATACAATGTGTGATACAATGTGTGTACAGTAGGTGTGATACAATGTGTGATACAATGTGTGTACAGTAGGTGTGATACAATGTGTGTTTACATTAGGTGTGATACAATGTGTGATACAATGTGTGTGCAGTAGGTGTGATACAATATGTGATACAATGTGTGTACAGTAGGTGTGATACAATGTGTGATACAATGTGTGTACAGTAGGTGTGATACAATGTGTGTACAGTAGGTGTGATACAATGTGTGATACAATGTGTGTACAGTAGGTGTGATACAATGTGTGATACAATGTGTGATACAATGTGTGTACAGTAGGTGTGATACAATGTGTGTTTACATTAGGTGTGATACAATGTCCCAGAAATTCGGGTCTCCACAGGTGAGTATGCACTGTGTACTCACCCGTAGCCCCAACGGAAGTGCCAGTTTCATGTATACACTGCGCATGTGTGGAAAACCGGAACTTCTGTTCCCTTAAAGGAAGGGGTTCAGAGGTCGAAAGCGTGCGCCAGAGAAGCAGCGCGTGCGCATGGAACTTACGTGTTTTTTTCCAGCCTTCTCCAGGAGGGTAAGTCTCCAGGAGTTACACATGTAAAAAGCAGGTGCAAGGCCTGTTTTTAACAAGTTAAGTGGTGAATTAATTAAAATGAAAACATATTTTCCACAGGTTTATTATTTTTAAATACTTTAAAGAAAGGTGAGTTTATTTTAGCCCCATTAGAAAATGTAATTAATTTTTTCAAAAATTTAAATTATTGTTTAAAATAGTTATTTTATGTAATTTATAGTTATTTTAAAAATGTGATTTAAAAAAAAATGTATTTGAAGTTTTAGTGATGTTTTGAGGCTTATAGCATTTATAGTTTTGACAGCTCTTCCTGTCAATTTTATGTATGAAGCATTCCCTGCTGCCATTGGCTCTCCATGGCCCACGTGATCCCAGGGGACGCATCGAACTAATTGCACCCCTGGGATATGCCAGCACTGCGCGCCGGCAGTTGGAGCAGGCCCAGGATCGGAATCCAACGCGGGCCCACAGCACAACGGCCGGGGTGCTAGGTAAGTGCAGGTCGGAGGCTTGCACCCGCAGGAAGCCTCCGACCCGAATTTCTGGGCCAATGTGTGTACAGTATGTGTGATACAATGTGTGTACAGTATGTGTGGTAGAATATGTGTTTAGAATTGGTGTAATACAATGTGTGTTTACAGTAGGTGTGATACAACATATGTGTGCAGATGTGATACAATGTGTGTGCAGTAGTTGTGATATAATGTGTGTGTTTAGAGTCAGTGTGATATAATGTGTGTGTACAGTAGGTGTGATATAATGTGTGTGTAAAGTAGTTATGACAATGTGTGTACAGTAGGTGTCATACAATGTGTGTGTACAATAGCTGTGATACAATGTGCGTGCAGTAGGTATGATACAATCTGCATGTACAGTAGGTATGATATGTATGTACAGTAGGCATGATATAATGTGTGTTTACAGCAGGTGTGATACACTGTGTACAGTATGTGTGATATGTGTGTGTGATATATTGTGTACAGTAGGTGTGATACAATGTGTTTACAGTAGGTGTGATATAATGTGTGTTTACAGTCAGTGTGATATAATGTGTGTGTACAGTAGGTGTGATATAATATCTGTGTACAGTAGTTATGACATAATGTCTGTGTACAGTAGGTGTGATACAATGTGTTTCCAGTAGGTGCGATACAATTTGTGTACAGTAGGTGTGGTAAAATATGTTTACAGTTGGTGTGATACAATATGTGTGTGCAGTTGATGTGATACAATGTGTGTGTAGTAGGTGTGATATAATGTTTGTGTACAGTAGGTATGATATAACATCAGTGTACAGTAGGTGTGATACAATGTGTGTGTACAGTAGGTAAGATATAACATTTGTGATTACAGTAGATGTGGTACAATGTGTGTGTACAGTAGGTGTGATACAATGTGTGTGTGCAGTAGGTATGATATAATCTCTGTGTACAGTAGGTGTGATATAATGTGTATACAGTAGGTGTGATATAATGTGTGTACAGTAGGAATGATATAATCTGTGTACAGTAGGCATGATATAACTTGTGTGTTTACAGCAGGTGTGATATACTGTGTGTACAGTAGGTGTGATATAATGTGTGATTACAGTAGGAGTGATACAATGTGTGTGTGCAGTAGGTGTGACGCAATGTGTGTTTACAGTAGGTATGATATAACGTGTGTCCACAGTTGGTGTGATTCACTGTGTCTTTACAGTAGGTGTGATGCAATGTGTGTGTACAGTAGGTGTGATAGAATGTTTATATGCAGTAGGTGTGATACAAAGTGTGTTTATAGTTGGTGTGATACAATGTGTGTGTACAGTAGGTGTGATATAATGTGTGTGTGCAGTAGGTGTGATACAAAGTGTGTTTATAGTAGGTGTGATATAATGTGCATTTACAGTAGGCGTGATACCATTTGTGTGCAGTAGGTGTGATATGCTGTGTGTACAGCTGGTGTGATACCATGTGTGTGTAGTAGGTATGATATAACGTGTGTGTGCATTAGGTGTGGTAAAATGCATCTTTGCAGTAGGTGTTCTACAATGGGTTTTTACAGTTGGTGTGATACCATGGCCCAGAAATTCGGGTTGGGGGCTTCCCACGGGTGCAAGCCCCCGACCTGCACTTACCTTGTGCGCCGGCAGTTGAGCTGTAGGACCCGTGGAATTCCGATCCAGGGCCTGGCCCAGCTGCCGGCGCGCAGTGCTTGCGTATCCCAGGGGCGCAGTTAGTTCGATGCGTCCCCTGGGATCACGTGGGCCATGGAGAGCCAATCGGAGCAGGGAATGCTTCATTCATAAGTTTGACAGGAAGGGCTGTCAAAACTTACAAATACTACGGGCCCCAAAACATCACTAAATCTTCAAATAAATTTTAGAAAACATCACATTTTTTAACTAAACTATAAATTACATGAAATAACTATTTTAAACAATAATTTAAATTTTTGAAATTTTTTTTAAATTTTCTAACGGGGCTAAAAATAAACTTACCTTTCTTTAAAGTATTTAAAAATAATAAACCTGTGGAAAAAATGTTTTAATTTTAATTAATTCACCACTTACCTTGTAAAAAGCAGGCCTTGTGACTGCTTTTTATATGTCTAACTCCTGGAGACTTACCCTCCCGGGAAAACCTGCAAAAAAAAAAGTTCCATGCGCACGCATAGCCTCTACTGCACACACGTTTGCTCTCTTAACCCCATCGTTCAAGGGAACGGAAGTGCCGGTTTCCCGTGCATGCACAGTGCATGCAGGAAACCGGCACTTCCATTGAGCCTACGGGTGAGTACCCCATGCGTACTCACCCGTGGAGACCCGAAGTTCTGGGCCAGTGTGTTTATAGTATGTGTGATATAATGGCCCAGTAATTCGGGTCCCAACTCGTGAGTACGGATGGAGTACCCACACGTGGACCTGATGGAAGTGCCGGTTTCTTGCATGCACTATGCATGCGCGGGAAACCGGCATTTCCGAACCTTTGAACCAAGGGGTTCAGAGGTCAAACGCGTGCGCGCAAGAGTCTGCGCGTGCGCATTGAACTTCCGTCTTTTTTACAGGTTTGCCCATGCTAGAAGGCCTCAACTTACTATGAATGAAAAAAGCAGACGTAAGGACTTCATTTTAAAAGGTAAGTGGTCTATTAATTAAAATTAGAACATTTTTTCCACAGGTTTATTATTTTTAAAGATTTTACAGTAAGGTAAGTGTATTTTTAGCCCCGATTTTTAATAACATTATTTTTTTCAAAATTTATAATTATTGTTTAAAATAGTTTTTAAAGTTAATTATAGTTCATTTAAGTAGTGCGATGCTTTTTTAAATTTTATTTCAAGTTTAAGTACTGTTTTGGGCGCCTGGAGTTTTCATGAGTTTGACAGTTCTTACTATCAAACTCATGAATGAACTTTTGCAACCTCCGATTAATTGCCCAGTGCTCACGTGATCCCAGCCGGCTCATCGAACTAACTACGCCGCTGGATCACGCAAGCACAGCGCGCCGGGAGCTGAACCGGGTCACAGAGAGGAAATGCAAGCAGGTCCAGGCTTCAACTGTCGGCGCGCTATGTAAGTGTAGGTCGGGGGCTTGCACCCGCGGGAAGCCCCCGACACCAATTTCTGGGCCATTGTCTGTTTACAGTAGGTGTGTTAGCATGTGTGTGTGCAGTAGGTGTGATATCATGTGTGTACAGCTGGTGTGATACCATTTGTGTGCAGTAGGTATGATATAACATGTGTGAACAGTAGGTGTGATAAAATGTGTGTTTACAGTAGGTGAGATGCAACGTGTGTCTGCTGTCATTGTGGTACAATGTGTCTGTGCAGTAGGTGTTTTACAATGTGTGTTTATAGTAGGTGTGATACAATGTGTGTGCAGTAGGTGTGATACAATGTGTGTGTACATTAGGTGTGATACAATGTGTGAACAGTAGGTGTGATACAATATGTGCTTACAGTTTGTGTCATACAATGTGTGTGTACGGTAGGTGTGTTACAATGTGTGTACAGTAGGTGTGATAAAACGTGTGTTTACAGCTGTAGTGATGCAATGTGTGTGTGCAGAATGTGTGATACATTCTGTGTTCCCAGTAGGTGTGATACAATCTGTGTGTACAGTAGTTGTGATGCAATGTGTGTGTACAGTAGGTGTGATATAATGTTTATGTGCAGTAGGTGTGATAAATTGCATGGGTACAGTAGGTGTGATACAGTGTGTGTTTACAGTAGGTGTGCTACAATGTGTGTACAGCTGGTGTGATACCATGTGTGTTTACAGTTGGTGTGATGCAATGTGCGTGTGCAGTATGTGTGACACATTGTGTGTTTACATTAGGTGTGCTATAATGTGTGTGTTCAGTAGGTTTGATATAATGTGTGTGTTTACAGTAGCTGTGATATAATGTGTGTACAGTAGGTGTGATACAATCTGTGTATGCAGTAGGTGTGATAAAATCTGTGTTTACAGTAGGTATGAAATAATGTGTGTTTACAGTATGTGTGATATAATGTGTGTTTACAGTTGTGTGATGCAATGTGTGTTTACAGTAGGTGTGATACAATGTGTGTGTACAGTAGGTGTGCTATATTGGGCCAGAAATTCGCAGCCAGAAGCGTGAGTACGGTCGGGGTACTCACGGATCTGGCCGTTGGAAATGCTGGCGTTCAGCAGGAACAGCGCATGCGGGGAACGCCGGCATTTCCAGACCCGAGGTCTATTCACAGCGCGTGCGACTGCACAGGCAGCGCTTGCGCAGTGAACTTTGTGGATTTCAATGATGGATTCAGTGAGGGTAAGTCCTTAGAAGTTACACTTGAAAAAAGCAAGTGTAAAGTTGTTCATTGGCTGCGGAGGAAGATATATTTTATCGTGGAGCTTCTGAAATGCAATATTTTTGTTTGGGAAAGGGAGGGAAGTTATTTTAAGAAATTTTAAGTAAGTTTTAAAGTTTAAATTTTTTTTTTTTAAAGGGTTTTCAGAACGGTAGGTAGAAGGAGCAATTGTGGCTGTGTGAATGGAATGTGAGAATGAGTTATGTATGTATGTCCACATATATTCCTTTACGTATATGTATGTATGTTTTATACTCCTTTACTAATGTGTATGAATGTGTGTTTTTAATTATGATTTTCCAATAAGTTACTTTCTCTGAAAGTCATAATTAAATAATACATTCATACACATAAGTAAAGGAATATATACATAACACGCAAAGGAATATATACAGACATACATACTTTCAGAAGCTCCACGATAATAAATATCTTCCTCCGCAGCCTCTGGAGCAACTGTACCCATGCTTTTTTCATGTGTAAGTTGTAATGACTTGATCTCACTGAAAGCATTAATGAAAGCGGCGAATTATACTGCGCACGCGCTGCCTGTGCAGTCGCACGCGTTCTGCCTCTGAACCCCTTCGTTCAGAGGACAGGAAATGCCGGTTTTCCCCACATGCACTGTGCATGCTGAAAACCGGCATTTCATCCGGCCAGATGCATAAGTACCCCGACCGTACTCGCGCATTTGGAAGGGAATTACTGGGCCAACATTTTACATGTCAATAAAATGAAAAATTTAACAATTGCACGACTTGCCCCCTCGCATCTGCGACTGAGGGTCCAAGGAGGTGCATTGCGCAAGAGGTCATCATCGTACGTATCCTCACACTGTTCCCTTTGGGGAACTGTATGAAGTGGTGGAAGGATTTATGGCCGTGATTAACGCTCATTCCGTGACCGTAACCATCTTTGAACCAGCCATTAGGGTGGTTAGTCCTATGGCGGGAGGGTTTTACGGGCTCCCACAACCCATCTGAGGGGGGGGGGGCCACCAACACCCACGGACGCAAGTATCCCGCTGGATGTCCACCCAGAATTTAAAGTTGGAGCTCCGACTCCACTTGCCGGGACTGTCTGGAGTGGGGTTCAATACCCTACTCCTTCTGGCCCAGCGGCGGGGATGCTTACTGCTACGCAAAAGGCCCACTCCGCACAAAAGGTGACACCCATACGTTTCCTGCGCCTTTTCCCTCCCCGTGACTGGAGCCCTATGCTGCCATTTCACGTTGCTAATCGGATTGGGCCTTTGTCATAGCGGTAGGATCCCCGCCGCTGGGCCAGATCAGGGTAGGGTTTCGAACCCCGCTCCAGACAGTCCCGGCAAGTGGAGTCGGAGCTCCGGCTCTAAATTCTGGGTTGACATCCAGTGGGATATTTGCGTCCGTGGGTGTGGGTGGCCCCCCCTCCTTGTATAGCTTGTGGGAGCCCGTAAAACCCTCCCGCCATAGGACTAACCGCCCTAATGGCTGCTTCAAAGATGGTTACGGTCACGGAATGAGCGTTAATCATGGCCATAAATCCTTCCACCACTTCATACAGTTCCCCAAAGGGAACAGTGTGAAGACACGTATGACGACGACATTGCTAAATAAATAAATGGAATTAAAAAAATTCTTTTAGGGCTTTTAAAAGTCTTTAAATTGCTTTAATTCTCTTTAAAACTACTTCAGATTACTCAAAATAATGTAAACATTTTAAAAAGTTTATAAAAGTTACCAAAATCTTCAAAAAACTTCCAAAAACCTATTTAAACTGCTGCTTTGCATGTAAAAATGCTTAGCAGCTTGACAGAAACATTGGGGGCGTGTCCAGTGAAACTGAGACCTCAAGGGGCGTGTCTCACTTACACTGCACGCTCCTGGCTTCGCGCTGGCTGCACTCCTGGGCGGCGTGACGTCATACGCTGCCCGGGATTCTTCTTTTTCAAACACCAAGTCCAGGCGTCCCTGGAGCTGATCGGCAGTAGCGCGGGGTAAGTGCATATACGGGGCTTGCACGCGCGGCAAGCCCCATTCACCAATTTCTGGCCCAATGTGTGTGTTCAGTAGGTGTGATATAATGAGTTTGTGCAGTAGGTATGATACAATACAGTGTTGTATGGCAGGTGTGTTACAATGTGTGTAGTGTAGGTGCGATATAATGTGTGTTTACAGTTGGTGTGATGCAATTTGTGTGTGCAATAGGTGTGATAATACATGTGTGCAGTAGGTGTGATACAATGGCCCAGAACTTGGTGTCGGGGGCTTGCCGCGCGTGCAAGCCCCCGATGTGCACTTACCCGGTGCGCTGACATTTGAAACCTGGCCCGCAGTGGATTTCCTATCAGTGGCCCGGTTCTGATGTCGGCGCGCTGTGCTAACCTGACCCAGCGGCGTAGTTAGTGCGATGTGCCGGCTGGGATCAGGTGAGCACTATTCAGCCAATCAGGGGAGGGGAAACTTCATTCATAACTCATGAGAAGCACTGCACCCCAAAACACTACTTAAACTTTAAATAAAATTTTAAAAAACTTCCCAATCATTAAATTAAGTATAAATAAGTTAAAAAAAACAATTTAAACAATAATTTTTTTTTTGGAGAAAAATAAATTTTTAATAAAAAGGGTCTAAAACTAAACTTACCTTATTGTAGATTCTTTAAAATAATAAACCTGTGGGAAAAAAAATTCTAAATTGCACTAAAACACCACTTACCTGTAAAAATAAATACTTACGTGTGCTTTTTACAAGCGTAAAGTCGGAGGCCTTTACACATGCGCAAATCCCCCAAAACAGGAAATTCAAGACGCACGCGCTGCCCCCTACAGCACACGTGCTAGCCTCTTCACCTCTTGGGTTAGAGGAGAGGAAATGCCGGTTTTCAGCGCATGCGCTGTGCATGCTGAAAACCGGCATTTCCTCCGGCCAGACGCGTGAGTACCCCTTCCGTACTCACGCGTTTGGGGAGGAATTACTGCCCCAATGTGTGTATTTCCAGTAGGTGTGATATATTGGCCCAGAAATTCGGGTCTCCACGGGTGAGTACGCACGGGGTACTCACGCGTGGGCCCGATGGAAGTGCCGGATTCCTGCATGCACTGTGCATGCGGGGGAAACCGGCACTTCTGTTCCCTTGAACGATGGGGTTAAGAGGTCGAACGCGTGCACGGGGTGTCTGCACGTGCGCTTTGAACTTACGTTTTTTTTTACAGGTTTTTCCATGAGGGTAAGTCTTTAGAATTTAGAAATTTAAAAAGCAGGCGTAAGGCCTGCTTTTCACAAGGTAAGTGGTGAATTAATTAAAATTAAGACATTTTTCCCACAGGTTTATTATTTTTAAATACTTTAAAGCAAGGTAAGTTTATTTTTAGCCCTGTCAGAATAAAAAATTATTTTTTTCAAAAATTTAAATTATTGTTTAAAATAGTTATTTAATGTAATTTATAGTTTATTTAAAAAGTGTGATTTAAAAAAAAAAATTATTTGAAGGTTTACTGCTATTTTGGGGCTGTAGTATTTATAAGTCTTGACAGGTCTTCCTGTCAAGACTTATGAATGGGCTTTTCCCACCTCCGATTGGCTGCCCATGGCCCATGTGATCCCAGGGGATGCATCGAATAACTGCGCCCCTGCGACACGCAAGCACTGTGCGCCGGCAGCTGGACCAGGCCCCGGGTCAGAATTCCATGGGGCCCTACAGCTCAACTGCCGGCGCACAAGGTAAGTGCAGGTCGGGGGATTGCACCTGCGGGAAGCCCCCGACCCGAATTTCTGGGCCAATGTGTCTTTACAGTCGGTGTGATATCATGTGTGTACAATAGGTGTGATACAATGTGTGCTTACAGTAGGTGAGATATAATGTGTGTGTGTGTGCTGTAGGTGTGGTACAATGTGTCTTTTCAGTAGGTGTGATTTGAGTGGAGGTGCTAATTCAGCATGGTTACTCTCGAAAACCTTTTCCATGAAGGCAATGAACTGTTCCTTCTGTAGTGTATGTGCCTTTAAGGGGAGAACTACTTTTTACAGCTCCTGTATACTGTAGTACTGGCAGTGGCCACACCTGTATATAAACCCTGAGTAGGGATCTGTACTGTTAGTTTTTGAGTGACCCTCATCCAGTAAACACCTGTTGATTGTTCCTCTGCAGTCTCTGTCTATTTGTTGAAGGACACCATACATCAAGATTCACAGATATAACATTGGCGATGAGTCGATTCGAACCAACCATCAACTCTGCAGAAGAAGGCCGATTCCAAGGGCATGGGCGTCGACCATCCGGCGAGACTCCAGCGAGACGGGCTGGCAGCAGGTACGGCGCAGACCCTTCCCGGACGGCGGCAGCTGGAGCCGACCGATGGCACAGGGGAAGGCCGAGCAGCGTCAATGGGGTAAGAGAGAGGGTAAAGCGCACAGGGCGCAGCCGGGGTTGAAGACCGAATGGTGTCAACAAGAGAGGCGCGCAGGAAAACGCACAGAGCGCGGCCGGTGTTCAAGGGCTGAGCAGCGTCCGTGGGGGAAGAAAGGAAAGCGCGGGAGACGCCATTTGAGCCGCAGCGGAGAAGAAGGGAGAGCGCGGGAGACGCCATTTTTGAGCCGCAGCGGAGAAGAAGAGAGTGCGCGGGAGACACTATTTTTGAGCCGCAGCAGAGAAGAAGGGAGAGCGCGGGAGATGCCATTTTTAGCCAGTCTAACCATACCCAGGGATGCCGAAGAGTGGCAGTGTCACAGCGTTTGACAATGAAGTCGAAGATTGGGCGACATATGTAGAACGCATAGAAGTGTACTGCAAGGTGAATGAGGTGCCAGATGCCAGGAAAGCACTGGTATTGTTGAATTCCATGGGTGCAAAAACTTATGGCTTACTGCAAAACCTAGTAACCCCAGAGAAGCCAGTGGAAAAGGATTTTGAAAGCATAGTGGCAATCCTACAGGACCACTTAAAACTCACACCACTACTGATAGCAGAAAGATTTAAGTTTCACAAAAGGAACCAGCATAAAGACGAAAGTAATGCTGAGTAATTAACGGAACTGCGCAAGCTATCGAAACACTGCCAGTTTGGAACGGGACTAGCAGAGAGTTGGGATAAATGGTTCATTCTCAGACTGGCAATTAGTAACTAGTGATGTTCCACAGGGGTCAGTGCTGGGTCCCCAACTCTTTACAATCTATATTAACGATTTGGAGGAGGGGGCCGAATGTAACATATCAAAGTTTGCAGATGATACTAAGATGGGGGGGAAAGTAGTGAGTGAGGAGGACATAAAAATCCTGCAAGGGGACATAGACAGGCTAAGTAAGTGGGCAGAGATTTGGCAGATGGAATACAATACTGGAAAGTGTGAGGTTATGCACTTTGGCAGGAAAAATCGTAGAGCAAGTTATTATCTTAATGGCAAGAAACTGGAAAGTACTGAAGTACAAAGGGATCTGGGGGTCCTGGTGCACGAAACTCAAAAGGTTAGTATGCAGGTGCAGCAGGTGATCAGGAAGGCCAATGGAATGTTGGCTTTCATTGCTAGGGGGATAGAATATAAAAATAGGGAGGTATTGCTTCAGTTGTACAAGGTATTGGTGAGACCGCACCTGGAATACTGCGTACAGTTTTGGTGTCCATACTTAAGAAAGGACATACTTGCTCTCGAGTCAGTACAAAGAAGGTTCACTCGGTTAATCCCAGGGATGAGGGGATGGACATATGAGGAGAGGTTGAGTAGATTGGGACTCTACTCATTGGAGTTCAGAAGAATGAGAGGCGATCTTATTGAAACATATAAGATGGTGAAGGGGTTGGATCGGGTGGATGCGGGGAGGATGTTCCCGATGATGGGTGAAACTAGAACTAGGGGGCATAGTCTTAGAATAAGGGGCTGCTCTTTCAAAACTGAGATGAGGAGGAACTACTTCACTCAGAGGGTGGTAGGACCATGGAATATGCTGCCCCAAAAAGCTGTAGAAGCTACATCATTACATAAATTTAAAACAGAAATAGACAGTTTCCTAGAAGTAAAGGGAATTAAGGGTTACAGGGAGCGGGCAGGAATTTGGACATGAGTCTAGGTCCGGATCGGTCATGGCCCTGTGGGTAGCGGAGCGGGCCCAGGGGCCGCGTAGCCTGATCCTGCTCCTATTTCGTGTGTCTAATTCTGTTAGATTCAGGAGATGGTTCTGTGATAGTGGATTGGCGGTTAGGATCAGATCAGCCATGATCTTATTGAATGGCGGAGCAGGCTCGAGGGGCCGATTGGCCTACTCCTGCTCCTATTTCTTATGTTCTTATGTTCTTATGTTTTAAAGGACAAGTTTGTGTGTGGGCTTCAAAGTGAAGGAACCCAGAAACGGCTTCTATCAGAAAAGGATCTTACACTGGACAAGGCTTTCAGCATGGCAGTATCACATGAAGCAGCCGCATGGGGCGCTGCAGAGATACAACAGAGATCGCAAGAATATGGCACAAATGAAATGTCATTTGGAGAAGTGAAGTGTTATCGCTGCGGCAGAACAACACACGACCATAAGGATTGTTGGTTCAAGGACCAAGTGTGCAGACAGTGTGGAAAAGTAGGACACATAGCAAGAGTCTGCAGGTCGGGAAAGAAAACCAGCTGCAAGAAATCTCCACAGGAGAAGTACAAAAAGGTACATAAGGTGACGGAGAGTAGTTCAGTCGAACAGAAAAGTGATACAGACTCCGGAAGCAAGGAGCTGGGTTGTCTGAAACTACATAATGCAATCAAAATGGAGGATCACCAAACTATCTGGGTCAAGCTCAAGATAGACGGAGTCCAAGTGAAAATGGAATTGGACACAGGATCAGCCCTAACAGTTATAAACCGAAGGGACTACAAGCGGCTATTCTCACATATACCCTTGAGAGATACAGAGATTGTCTTGAAGACGTACACGGGGCAAAAAGTCTACCCCAAAGTAAAATAAGGGTGAACGTTATATATAACGGCAAGGAAACACCAAAAATGGACCTATATGTATTGCCAGATGGAGGACCACCACTACTGGGACGTGAATGGATCCGGAAGATACAGCTAGATTGGCATTCCATACAAGTACTGACTGTAGATGCCAAAAATGATGACGACGTCACACCTGGACGACTGTCAAAAATGCTAACTGACGCACAAGAAGTGTTCCAGGAGGGACTCGGAACACTAAAAGGCATAACAGCGACAATCAAAATCGAGGAAAATGCAAGCCCAAAGATTTTTAAGGCCAGACCGGTGCCTTATGCGATCCGTCCAGCCGTCGAAGCACAGCTGGAAGGTTTGGAACGTTCTGGAGTACTGTCCAAAGTGGACTGGAGCGAGTGGGCTACAACCATCGTTCCTGTAATGAAGAGGTCGTTGAGTAATACGCCTGGGGAACCAAAGGTGGTTCGCATCTGTGGGGACTTTAAGGTGACAGTGATCCCAGTCCTTCACACGGTACAATATCCGCTTCCATGGATTGAAGATACTTTCGCCTCGCTATCTGGAGGAAAACGCTTCACTAAGATTGATCTGGTCCAGGCGTACCTGCAAATGGAGGTAGAAGATGCCTCGAAACAGTACCTCATGATCAACACTCATAAAGGTCTCTACCAATACAACTGGCTGGTGTTCGGGGTAGCATCAGCACTGGCTATTTGGCAAAGGGTAATTGATCAAGTCCTGCAAGGGATTCCAGGGACCCAGTGTTATTTGGACGACATCCTGGTCACGGGCGAAAATGACAGTGATCATCTCGCCAACCTGGAGCAGATTCTCACTAGATTGAAGGAATATGGGCTCCGAGCTAATCGCCACAAATGCAAATGCGAGTTTTTCCAGAAGCAGATCTCGTATTGTGGCCACGTTATTGATGAAGAGGGGTTACATAAGTCCCCTGAAAAGGTTGAGGCAGTAGTCATGGCTCCAGCACCGGAAAATGTGTCACAACTGAGGTCGTTCCTCGGGCTGGTGAGCTACTACCATAAGTTCTTGCCGAATTTGTCTACAGTACTACACCCACTGAACACCCTACTGCAAACGGGGGTACCATGGAAGTGGAATGATGAATGTAAACGAGTTTTCCAGAAGTGCAAAGAATTGATCACATCAAAAGAGGTGTTGGCTCATTTCAACCCAGCACTACCAATTCGGTTGGCGTGTGATGCATCACCCTATGGCATTGGAGCGGTGCTGTCACACAAATTCCCGGACGGCTCGGAGAGGCCAGTAGCCTTTGCATCTCGGTCACTAACCTCAGCCGAGCGTAACTACACCCAGATTGACAGGGAGGCCCTCAGCCTAGTGTGGGGAGTGAAAAAGTTCAACCACTATCTGCACGGGCAGAAGTTCACCTTGCTGACTGACCACCAACCACTTGTCTCCATCTTTAATCCAAAGAAGGGCATTCCGGTGATGACTGCGCAACGGCTACAAAGATGGTCCCTTTTTCTAGGGGCGAACCAATATGAAATAGAGTATAAGGGCACGAAACAGCATGGAAACGCTGATGGGCTATCACGCCTGCCACTGCCTACTGCGGAGGAAGCACCAGCAGTGGACCCTGTCGAAATATTTTATTCGACTATAATTGAACGCTTGCCAGTAACTAACGCGGATATAGAGAAGGAGACCCGAAATGACCCGACACTGTCTCGGGTATATGACTTGACGGTGAAGGGATGGCCAACACATGGCGACTCACTGTTGCCAGCATTCTCATCCAGAAGAGAACAGCTGTCAGTATGCCAGGGGACCTTGATGTGTGGATCCCGAGTGGTAATTCCACCCAAGTTAAGGGAGAGAGTGCTCAATGAGCTTCACGAAGGATATCTGGGAGGGGTGAAAATGAAAAGCCTTGCTAGGGCTTATATGTGGTAGCCGGGGATCGATCAGCAAATCGAGGACCTGACAAAGAGCTGCTCGAGATGCCAGAAGGTCCAAAATGCACCACCACATGCCCCTCTACACCCATGGGAGTGGCCCTCCTCTCCATGGCAACGGGTGCATATTGATTTTGCTGGTCCATTCATGGACTCAATGTTTTTAATAGCCGTGGATGCGCACTCGAAATGGCCTGAGGTGATCAAAATGTCCTCCACCACCACGGAGAAAACGATTGCAGTCCTACGGACCATATTTGCCAGGAACGGCTTGCCAGAGCAGATTTACTCTGATAACGGACCACAGTTTGTGTCCGAAGAGTTTCAGAAATTTATGAAAAGGAATGCGTAAGGCATTACACATCCGCCCCGTATCATCCAGCCACAAATGGATTGGCTGAGAGGTTCGTACAAACCTTTAAAAAGGCAGTAAGGGCCATGTGCGATGACGACATTCCACTGCAGCATAAGGTGGACAATTTCCTGTTAGCGTACAGAAATGCGACACATGCAGTCACCAACCAGACCCCGGCCATGATGTTCTTTAACCGAAGGTTGGGATCTCGTCTGGATTTGCTCAGACCAAATGTACGAAGAGATGTTGAGAGTAAGCAATTCCAGCACATCAATGAGAAGCCGACAAGGAGCTTCAGTGTAGGGCAACCAGTCTTGGCCCGCGACTACCGAACAGAGAAATGGCAACCAGGAACGATATGCACACGGCAGGGGCCACTAATGTACACAGTGGATGTTGGGGAGAACATTGTGAGACGCCATGTCGACCAGATCCTAGAGTCACAGGTATGAGTCAACCCCATGTCTCGCGTACCTGGTGATGAACCCGACATACAGGTAGCATCTACCCCAGAAACAGTAGCATCAGAAGCTGGTGAACCAACCGATGACAGGGGGCCAGAATCGCCTCCGCACCAAGAGCAAGACACTCAGGAAAGGCGCTATCCAGAACGCATCAGGAAGCCGCCCCAAAGACTGAATTTATAAATGGACTATTTTCAGTTAATGTTACATGTTAAAAGTGTTAATTGTTAAATGAATGTTATGGTACTGTTAATCTAAAAGGGGAGGAATTGTAGTGTATGTACCTTTAAGGGGAGAACTACTTTTTACAGCTCCTGTGGCCACACCTGTATATAAACCCTGAGTAGGGATCTGTACTGTTAGTTTTTGAGTGACCCTCATCCAGTAAACACCTGTTGATTGTTCCTCTTCAGTCTCTGTCTATTTGTTGAAGGACCCCATACATCAAGATTCACGGATTTAACACCTTCATTTCGGGCTTTCTATCTAATGTGCGCCACAGTGATGCGAGGCGTGACAATGCCTGATCGTGATTGTTAGGCAGAAGAAGCCGGGGTACCTTGAAGGGGAGAGGTGCAACCCAGCTGTTCGCCTCATCTTTGTGGAATTCTTTCTCCATAATATTCATGAAAGCTTCGTCTTCGAAGGAGAGAGCACCTTTGTTGTCATCTTTTGTCTTTTCAAACACGGTGTGCCCCAGTTTGTCGACAGCTCTGGTGTCAGCTGAGCACCCCCATGCTGTGTGAGAGAAATCACCTTGTTGCTCCCCGCCGTAGCTCGCTCTCTCTTTCAGGTGGATGTGACTTGGGCAGGGAGTGAGGAAAGAGGGTCGCCCGCTTTCTAGCACGTTGGTCTTAAAGGTGCTTACGTTGGGCTTGTGAGCTTGGCCTAGGCATACTTCTCCCACGAGCACCCAGCCTAAGTCGAGTCTTTGGGCAAAGGGGGCATCGTGTGGTCCGTTAACTTGCTCTCTCACCTTATGCACCCTCACCACATCTCTCCCGAGCAGGAGGAGAATCTGGGCCTTTGGATCCAATGCTGGGATGCGTGATGCTATGGGCTTTAGGTGGGCATGGTGAAGTGCTGTCTCAGGCGTTGGTATCTCCGATCGGTTGTTCGGGATTTCACTGCACTCTATCAGTGGCGGTAAGTCTATGCTCACCCCTTCACTCACTGCCTCGGCACAGAGCCCATCTGCTTTCCTTCCTGCCATCTCCAAGAGTCCGGCACAGGTTCTCAGTGAGTAAGGGGCTGGGCTACTCTCGACACCAAATATGTCAAAAAAGTCTGCGAGTGACCGGTTACTTTGGTCATCGAGTATTGCGTACATGTTAACTGAGCGGTCGCGCTGTCCTTGTGGGTAGACTCTTACAAGGCATATTTTGGAACATGATTGTCCTGTGAGGCCTTGGCCACACACCTCAGTGCATATGGAGCTCGCCGTTGGTGCAGTGGTAAGGGTTCCCTTTCTCTCGTCTCCGAGCTCAGAGTCTTTGACAGTTGGCTTTTCCATTGTGGGGGTAGGACCTGGGTGCACAGCTGTGCTGTGGCAGTCACTCTCACACTCCCTGCATCTCAACGCTATCCTACAGTCTCTTGCAATGTGGGAAACGGAGGCGCAACACCTAAAACATATCCCATTATTATCTTTGAGGTAGGGTCTGCTTTCATCTATGGCCTTGTTTCTGAAGCCTCTACATTTTGCGAGCGGATCAGGCTTATGATGGATGGGGCAGTGTTTTCCGGGATCGTCTTCATTCTTTTCTGCATCTATGCTGATGTCGGTCTTTGCAGTGACATCCGTCTTATGCACAGATATAGGCATTCTTGTGCCTACGTACTTTGACATGGGCTTCTCATACTTTGAGGGTCCACTACAATAGCTGGACAGGGCAAAGCTTGGATTATTTCTAATTCTGGCCTCTCTGCAGGTAAAGTTCACAAAGAAGGAAAATGGGGGAGACCACATGTGGTTGTCTTCTTTGAATTTTGAGCCTACGTTGATCCATTTTTCTTGGAGAGGCTGGGGCAACTTCTCCACTATTGGGTTGATGCCGTGAGCAGTATCTGAATAGGAGAGCCCAGGTAAGTATCCGTCTGTTTTGGCTGCCAGTAACTCCATTAAAAGGTCTCTGAGTTCTCTAAGCTTAAGGTAGTCTCTGTTACCTATTTTAGGAAAGTTTTCCAGCGTCCTGAAGAGGGCTTTCTCTATCACCTCAGGAGCGCAGTAACACTCCCTGAGTCTTGCCCAGACCATTCTAAGGGCTGTGCTTGGGTCATTTGTGTACACAAACCGGATCCTACGGGCATGTTCTGACGATTCTTTGCCCAGCCATGATGACAATAAATCCAACTCCTCACTAGCACTCAGGCTCAAGCCGCCTGTGGCATTAAGGAAGGATGACTGCCATGCTCTAAAACTCTCTGGCTTGTCGTCAAATTTTGTGAGACCTGTACGTCTCTACGTGCCAAATATTGGGCAATGCCTGTCATATTGGGAGTCTGTGCATGGGTTGCCAGAGTATGATCGCATCGGAAGGGCTGCGATTGGATGGGAGACTGCCATGCCGTGTGACCTGTTCTAACCTTTGAAAAGGGTTCTTTTTTGAAGTGTGCAATTTTGGCATAAGTACCTTCCAAGTGGTTGGGAGCGGCGGATTGAGGCACAGGTTTCTTCGGGAGCGTTGCAAACTCTCCTTTGTGTGACCAGTCGTCAATAACAAGGAAGGGGTTGTCATCAGTGTAGCATGAATGATCCACCTGAGTGACCTCATGTTGGGCTGGTGATGGCGATTCCGTGTTCTCATATGATGCTTCAAAGTTTGGGAAGGAGGAGATGTCTGTGCGTGTCCTAGCCTGCTCCTGGACATAGTCGCTTGTCCGCCTCTCAGTGCTTTGAGGTGATGCAGGACGAGCAATGCTGTGGAGCTCTCCCACCTCTGCTTCTCGTGCCATTTCCCATATCTCCGCCTCAGCAGTAGCGGCAGCTGCTTCTTTCTCAATGTGTAGTGCTTCCAGCGTGGCGTCCAATGTAGCAGCCTCTGCTTGTAGTCGGAGATGCTCTTTCTTCACAGCCAGTTCCTGTTTAGCAAAGGTCACGCGAGCCTGTGCCGCTTTAGCTTTAGCCCAGGCTCTAGCTGCTGCTACACTGGCTGTTGATGATCTAGATGAGCGTGTACTTCTTGAGCTGGTCACAGATCTCTGCTCATCTTGGAAGCTCTTGCCGTCCATGATTGCACCGTGCTGCACTGCGAATGTTGCTTGTTGCGCCAGCTGATGACTTGCCTTTTTACTGTACTGTCCTCCCTACGTGTATGTGTCTGTACGCAGTTAGACAGCCAGCCAAACTCCTTTCAATAACGACATGGGAGTCAGAATGTAGCGTCCAAGCTCTGGTGTTTAATAATGCCACACTTGCATGAGGTCAATGGAACAATACAAATCAGTTGCATTGGGTTGGAGTAAAAAGGCAATGCTTTCGAAGGTGTAACAATGTAGGATTACAGCGGATTAACTTGCAGCATGCTCCATGCTGATGTGACCTCTTGTTTGCTATCACTATACTACTTCCTGTTGAGTGACCCTACTGGCCATTTCCATTTACTGCCACCTACTGGCGGCAACAAAACGAAACTCCTGCAATTATAAGGCAGAACACTTACCCTCCCGGGAAAACCTGCAAAAAAACCTAAGTTCGATGCGCACACGCTGCCTCTCCTGTGCACGCATTCGACCTTTCAACCCCTTCTTTCAGGGGAACGGAAGTGCCGGTTTCCCGCGCATGCGCAGTGCATGCAGGAACCTGGCACTTCCATTGGGCTTACGGGTGAGTACCCTGTGCGTACTCACCCGTGGAGACCCAAATTTCTGGGCCAATGTGTGTTTACAGTAGGTGTGAAATTATGTGTGTGTTCAGTAGGTGTGATATAAAGAGTTTGCGCAGTAGATATGATACAATGCAGTGTTGTATGGTTGGTGTGCTACAATGTGTGTAGTGTAGGTGTGATATAATGTGTGTTTACAGTTGGTGTGATACAATGTGTTTACAGTAGGCGTGATACAGTGTGTGTGTTTAAAGTAGGTGTGTTACAATGTGTGTTTACAGCAGGTGTGATACAATGTGTCTGTACAGTAGGTATGATATAATCTCTGTGTACAGTAGGTGTGATATAATATGTGGAACCAGTAGATGTGATACAATGTGTGTGTACAGTAGGTAAGATATAATGTGTGTAAAATAGGTGTGATATAATGTGTGTGTTTACAGTAGCTGTGATATAATGTGTGTTTACAGTAGGTGTGATATAATGAGCTTGCGCAGTATGTATGATACAATGTGTGTGTTCTGTAGGTCTTATATCTGTGTGTACAGTAGGTGTGTTACAATGTGTGTACAGTAGGTATGATATAATGTGTATTTACAGTTGGTGTGATACAATGTGTGTGTACAGTAGGTGTTATACAATGTGTGTGCAGTAGGTGTGATACAATGGCCCAGTAATTCCAAGCCCAACGCGTGAGTACGGACGGGGTACTCACGCGTGGGCCCGATGGAAGTGCTGGTTTTCAGCATGCACAGCGCATGCGCGGAAAACCGGCATTTCCTGTCCTCTGAACCAAGGGGTTCAGAGGATGAACGCGTGCGCGCGCTGAAATTCCTTTTTTTCCACAGGTTTGCACGTGTGTAAGGGCCTCTCCTTTTTATGAATGTAAAAAGGAGACATAAGGACTTCATTCTTTAAGGTAAGTGGTCTTTTACTTAAAATTATAACATTTTTTCCACAGCTTTATTGTTTTTAAGGACTTTACATGAGTTTGACAGTTCTTACTATCAAACTCATGAATGAAGTTTCCCCTCCCCTGATTGGCTGCACAGTGCTCACCTGATCCCAGCCGGCACATCGAACTGACTACGCCACTGGATCAGGTAAGTACAGCGCGCCGACATCTGAACCGGGCCAGTGACAGGAATTCCAAGCAGGCCCAGGCTTCAGATGTTGGCGCGCGGGTGAGTGCACATTGGGGGCTTGCACGTGCGGCAAGCCCCCGAACCTAATTTCTGGGCCAATGTGTTTACAGTAGGTGTGATATAATGGCTTAGAATTTCAGGTCGGGGGCTTCCCGCAGGTGCAAGCCCCCAATCCGCACTTAGCTAGCGCGCCGGCCGTTCAGCTGTGGGCCCCCGTGGAATTCCGATCCTGGGCCTGGTCCAGCTGCCGGCATGCAGTGCTTGCGTATCCCAGGGGCGCAGTTAGTTCAAAGCGTCCATTGGGATCACGTGAGCCATGGGGAGCCAATTGGAGCGGGGAATGCTCCATTCATAAGTCTGACAGGAAGTGCTGCCCTTTCTTCTTACAAAACATCACTAAATCTTCAAATAATTTTTTTTTTAAATCTCATTTTTTAAATAAACTATAAATTAAATTAAATAACTAGTTTAAACAATAATTTAAATTTTTGAAAAAAATAATTTTATTTTCTAACAAGGTTAAAAATAAACTTACCTTGCTTTAAAGTATTTAAAAATAATAAACCTGTGGAAAAAATGTTTTAATTCTAATTAATTCACCACTTACCTTGTAAAAAGCAGGCCTTAATTGACCACTTACCTTTTAAAATGCAGTCCTTACGCCTGGTTTTTACATTTCTAAAATCTAAAGACCTACCCTCATGGAAAAACCTGTAAAAAAAAATGAAGTTCGATGCGCATGCGCAGCCTCTCCGGCACACGCTTTCGACCTCTGAACCCCTGCTTTCAGGGGAATGGAAGTGCCGGTTTCCCACGCATGCACACTGCATGCAGGAAACCGGCACTTCCATTGGGCCTACACGTGAGTACCCCGTGCGTACTCACCGGTGGAGACCCGAATTTCTGGGATGGCCCAGAAATTCGGGTCCCAACGCATGAGTACGCACGGGGTACTCACGCGTGGACCCAATGGAAGTTCCGGAATCTTGCATGCACTACGCATGCGCGGGAAACCGACACTTCCGATCCTCTGAACGAAGGGGTTCAGAGGTCAAACGCATGCGCGCGGGAGTCTGCACGTGCGCTTTGAACTTACGTTTTTTTTACAGGTTTTTCCGTGAGGGTAGGTCTTTAGATTTTAGAAATGTAAAAACCAGGCGTAAGGACTGCATTTTAAAAGGTAAGTGGTCAATTAATTAAAATTAAAACATTTTTTCCACAGGTTTGTTATTTTTAAATACTTTAAAGCAAGGTAAGTTTATTTTTAGCCCCGTTTTTTTATAAAATTATTTTTTCAAAAATTTAAATTATTGTTTAAAATAGTTATTTAATGTACTTTATAGTTTATTTTAAAAATGTGATTTAAAAAAAAATTTATTTGAAGGTTAACTACTGTTTTGGGCCCTCAGCATTTATACGTTTTGACAGGTCTTTCTGTCAATCTTATGAATGGGCTTTTCCCTCCTCCGATTGACTGCCCATGGCTCACGTGATCCCAGGGAACGCATCGCACTAACTACGCCCCTGGGACACGCCAGCACAGCGCGCCGACCTCTGGGCCAGGCCCCGGAGAGGAATTCTATGCAGGCCCAGAGCTCAACTACCAGCGCGCTAGGTAAGTGTAGGCCGGGGCTTGCACCCGCGGGAAGCCCCTGACCTGAATTTCTGGGCCAATGTGTGTGTGCAGTAGGTGTGATACAATGTATATGCTGTAGGTGTGATAAAATGTGTGTTTACAGTAGGTGTGCTATAATGTGTGTGTTCAGTAGGTGTGATATAATGTGTGTGTTTACAGTAGCTGTGATATGTGTGTGCAGTAGGTGTGATACAATCTGTGAGTACAGTAGGTGTGATAAAGAGTGTTTACAGTAGGTATGATATAATGTGTGTGATAAAAATAATAACTTCCGGGAAGTTATGTCATCACTTCCTGTGAACTGTGAACTATGAACTGTGTACATACCTCACTTCCTGTCATGTGTCACTTCCTGTTGGACTGGTATAAATACTGGTCTGTTCAGTATTGTAAGAGGCTTCTACCAGAGGCATGGTAAAGACCTCTCTTGTATATAGTGTGTTTATAAGTTACTTAAAGCTTACTTTAAAGTTACTTGATGGTAAGCCTCCTTTTTCTTACATCAATTTAAGTAACTTAGTATTTACACTCATGAATACTAGACCTTCGGACAAACTCGGAATTAAGGATCCAGGGAACCACCCATCATGGAGAAAATCCTTAGACCTATTCGTCTGGACTTGGACCCGAATGCACCAGCAGCTGGCAGGGTATGGAAGCATTGGTACCGTACTTTTGAGAATTTTCTGGATGAATGTGAAGCGGATGCTCCTGCTAGATTGAAGATACTTATCAATTATGTGACCCCAAAAGTGTTCGAATATGTTGATGAATGGGATAATTACGATGAGGTGATTCAGGCACTTAAGAAACTGTATGCCAAGACCCCAAATGAGGTCTATGCTAGACATCTACTGGCCACAGCCCGACAAGGGCCAGGGGAATCAATTGACGAATTCCTGCAAGAACTTCGCAGGCTCAGCGTAGATTGTAACTTTCAGGCAGCCTCAGCTGAGCTGTACCGCCAAGAAATGATTCGTGATGCTTTCATCTGCGGGATTGCCTCTCCATTTATACGCCAGCGTCTACTAGAAAGTAAAACACTTGAGCTACAAAAAGCTTTTGACCTAGCTTGTTCACTGGATTTGGCAAAGAGAAATGCAGACCTCTATCAGCTGCCCAGATCTCGATCTGCTGCTGTAGCTGCAACCAGACAATTCAAGCGGTCTCAGGTGAACCCTATCATGGGGGAATCTAATTCTGATAATTCTGATGAAGAAGAGGAGGACGACCCCACTTTAGCAGCCTCTTGGCAATCTAGGAAGGAATGCTTCTTTTGTGGAGATGCTTTTCACCCTAGGAAAACCTGCTCTGCTCGCAATGCAATCTGCAGTTATTGCGGGAAAAAAGGACACTTTGCTAAAGTTTGCCTATCAAGGGCCTCTACGAGGGCCAATCCAGCTAAGGCCTACCGAACTGCCCCAATTAGGGCCTATCAAGATGCTCCAGCTAGGACCTATCAAGCTTCCTCTCGAGCTCTCTCCCGAAGAAGCACACCAAGAGTTTTAGCCACTCTCTGTGCAACGACACCAATTACAGCTGCTTGCCCACAGAACCTGTCTCATGCTGCCACAAAAATTTCAATTAAAGGGCATACCTTAGATGCCTTAATTGACTCAGGAAGTACTGATAGTTTCATTAAGGAACAGATTGTTGCGAAATTGAAACTACATGTCTTCCCATCGGACCAGGCAATTGCGATGGCCCAGTCATCACTTAATACCAGAATCTCCGGCTTTTGTGTTGTTGATATGACACTTCATGGTCGTATGTATCCCTCCACCCGACTTTCGGTGCTCAAGGACTTATGTAGTGATCTCCTCTTAGGACTGGACTTCCAAAAACAGCATAAGAAACTCACCATTGAGTTTGGTGGATCCAAACCCGGACTTACTATTTCTAATATACCGTCTAAATTACCATTTTGTGCATTATCAGCAGCTTCACTTGATGAACCCTCATTATTTGCCAGTATTCCGCCTCAATGCCAACCGATAATAACGAAATCGCGGCGCTTTAATCAGGAAGACCAATCTTTTATTGCGGCTGAAATCTCTCGACTTCTAGCAGAGGATATCATTGAACCATGTTCGTCGCCCTGGCGGACTCAAGTCGTCATTGTCAAGAACCCTCTAAAACCTCACAAACAGCGATTATGCATCGATTATTCGCAAACCATCAATCAATATACCGACTTGGACGCCTACCCATTGCCACGCATTGATGATATGGTTAATAAACTGGCCGAATACAAAGTGTTCTCAACTTACGATTTAAAAAGTGCCTATCATCAGTTACCCTTGAAGGTCTCAGATAAGCAGTACACAGCCTTTGAGGCTAATGGACGGCTGTACCAATTTCGTCGCCTCCCATTCGGGGTTACTAATGGAGTGGCTGTCTTTCAACGGGCAATGGATGGCCTGGTTAAGCAGGAAAACCTAAGGGACACTTTTCCCTATCTTGATAACATTACCATTGCAGGTCACGATCAACAGGAACACGACTCCAACCTCCAAAAATTTCGGGATGCCCTCCATCGCCGTAATTTGACCCTGAATGAATCCAAATCTGTTGAGTCGCAACCGACCATCAACATCCTTGGCTACTGCGTAGGCAATGGTATCATTAAGCCAGACCCAGAAAGACTTCGCCCGCTCCAAGAGCTCCCGTCACCTAAGAATCCGGCTTCTTTACGTCGGGCTCTCGGTCTGTTTGCATACTACGCTAAATGGATTCCTCATTTTTCGGACAAAATCCAACCCTTGCTGCATGCTAGATCATTTCCACTGGGAACAGCGGCTGTTGCAGCCTTTAACCTTCTCAAAAAACAGTTGGAGAAAGCGGCTCTTCACTCCATTGATGAGAATCTCCCTTTCGTGGTTGAATGTGATGCCTCGGAGGTGGCGATCTCGGCTACTCTGAATCAGGAAGGTCGTCCTGTAGCATTTATGTCCAGGACCTTACAAGGTGCCGAGCTACATTATCCTCCGGTTGAGAAAGAAGCCACAGCCATCATAGAGGCAGTACGGAAGTGGAACCATTTTCTAGCTCGCCAGCACTTTACATTGATCACGGACCAACGATCAGTCGCCTTCATGCTCGATAATCGAAAACGAACCAAAATTAAGAATAATAAAATACAACTTTGGAGGATGGAACTGGCCTCTTTTGGTTATACCATTTTCTATCGGCCTGGCAAGGAGAATGTGGCCCCGGACACCCTCACACGGGCATTCTGCTCCACTATGTCATCCTCCACCCTCATGGATGTCCACAATGGTTTGTGCCATCCTGGCGTTACGCGCATGCTACATTTCGTACGATCACGGAATCTCCCTTTTTCCACTGGAGATGTAAAGAAAATATGCTCAGAATGCCGGCTTTGTGCGGAATTAAAACCTCAGTTCTTCCGCCCCTCAGATGGTATACTCATACATGCAACCCAACCGATGCAACGACTTAGCATCGATTTTAAGGGCCCAGTGCCCTCTTCAACTCGGAACACATATTTGCTCGCCATGATCGACGAATATTCACGTTTTCCATTTGCCTTCCCCTGCTCCAATATGCTGGCGTCCACAGTAATCTGCTGCCTTGAGCAGGTATTTTCTCTCTGTGGCATGCCGGCTTATATTCACTCAGATCGGGGTCCATCCTTTATGTCGAGGGAACTCAAGGACTACCTCTCAGAACGGGGAATTGCTACAAGCAAAACAACACCATACCATCCCATCGGAAATGGGCAGGTAGAGAGGTATAACGGTATCATCTGGAATTCCGTACGTCTCGCTTTAAGATCTCGGGGCCTACCAGACCAGCAATGGGAAACAGTGCTTCCGGATGCATTGCACTCTATACGGTCCCTGCTTTCTACAGCCACAAATACTACACCTCATGAGCGGTTCTTTGGATTCCAGCGTCGCTCATCTCATGGGACATCACTCCCGTCATGGCTAACTACTCCTGGACCTGTATTACTCCGAAGATACGTTCGGACGTCTAAAAATGACCCTCTTGTAGACGAGGTCGAACTAACCGATGCCAACCCCACCTATGCAAACATACGATATTCCGACGGCCGAGAATCTACCGTATCATTACGGGATCTGGCTCCCTGCCCACCAGGACCTAGTGGGACATCGGGTGATGGCATTTCACCAGGAAACTCTTGGGACCTATCGGGTACCCCTCTCCAGGATCCTGATCGGACACCAACTAGCTTGGTGCCGGTAGAACCCCGTGCTCAAGGTTGCGACCCTCCCAGTACCACGCATGAAAGTACTGGTCTGCCACAGACCAGCTCTGCACCTCCCTCTGAACAGAGGCAGTCTGACTTTGAACCTATTGGGTCTCGTACTCGAAGCCATGATCTCCCCGACCCTTCACAGGGCAATCCAGGCCACACGGACTCTGGCCAATGGCCAACCGCATGTAAGCGGACCAGCGACCCTCTACGACGGGAATCCAAACGGGTGTGACTCTTCCTTGTTCGGCGGCTGCGGACCAAAAGGTAGACCACAGCCTCCTAAACCTGCAGGAGGGAAGAATGTGATAAAAATAATAACTTCCGGGAAGTTATGTCATCACTTCCTGTGAACTGTGAACTATGAACTGTGTACATACCTCACTTCCTGTCATGTGTCACTTCCTGTTGGACTGGTATAAATACTGGTCTGTTCAGTATTGTAAGAGGCTTCTACCAGAGGCATGGTAAAGACCTCTCTTGTATATAGTGTGTTTATAAGTTACTTAAAGCTTACTTTAAAGTTACTTGATGGTAAGCCTCCTTTTTCTTACATCAATGTGTGTTTACAGTAGGTGTGATACAAAGTGTGTGTACTGTAGGTGTGATAGAAGGCGTGTTTGCAGTAGATGTGATATAATGTGTGTTTACAGCAGGTGTGATACAAAGTGTGTGTACTGTATGTGTGATATAATGCGTGTTTGCAGTAGGTGTGATATAATGTGTGTTTAGTGTAGGTGTGTTACAACGTGTGCACAGTACATGTGATATAATGTGTGTTTACAGTTGGTGTGATACAATGTATGTACAGTATGTGCTACACAAAGTGTACAGTAGGTGTAATAAAATGTGTGTATAGTAGGTGTGATATAATGTGTTTACAGTTGGTGTGATGTAATGTGTGTGTGTAGTATGTGTCATACATTGTGTGTATACAATATATTGTGTGTCTGATATATGTGTGTACAGTAGGTGTGTTACAATGTGTGTGCAGTAGGTGTGATATAATGTGTGTTTACAGTAGGTGTGATACATTGTGTGTACAGTAGGTGTGATTGAAATAAAGAATAGATTTGCCTTTCTAATCTAGGCTTTATTAACTTAAAAATCCTGCAGCACATCTTCAACACCCAGTCCCAACTAAAGGCTGGAAAGAACTGAATTTAAGATGGCCACCACAAATCACATGACATCAACTACCAATGGGATTACAGCATATATCCCAAGGCAGGAAACAAACAACCAATCACAATACTTCTTACTAAACATAAAGAATAATCACCACATTCACCCCTCCTTTTAAAATATACTCCAACCTAAATAACCTTTACAATTTATAATTAATTATTTACAACTAAAACTATGCACAGACAAAATAAAACTATTCAACATGACACAATACTAAGTGAGCAACAACAAATAGTAACATTGCACATAAGTATTAAGTATCTCTCAACTAAAACAATATAATATAATATTTCAACAATTTTAAAACATTACTATCAATTTAAAAGTCCATTTTCAATCGGTCGACCGGATATCTTGTTCGTGTCGACCTTCTTAACCTTGGTGAAATTCCTTGCCCTCCCACACCAGGAGACACAGAAGTATCTTCTGCAGGAAGGCTATCCATATCCCGATTTTCAACGGTTTCCGGATTAGAAATCCCATCAGGAGGTAAACTGGGACGGTCATGAACATCCATCGAGGGCTGACTAATAGAAGTATAATTATCTGCAGCCGGATTGGAAATATTCGTAGTACCTGTAACAGCATCCACATTATCTGGATCATGACTATTGTTAATATCCTCAGAAGAGGGCTGGCCACCACAAGGAGCCAAGTCTTTAATTGAAACGGTACTTTCTTTCCCATCTTGGAATCGAATATGAGCATATTGGGAATTTGCCTCCAACAGCTCCACCTCCTCCACTAAAGGATCATATTTTGACAATCTAACATGGCGTCGAAGCAGCACAGGTCCCTGCATAGTAAGCCATGAAGGTACCGAATATCCCGTAGTAGACCTCCGCGGATAGTTAAAGAGCCTTTCATGGGGGGTCACATTAGTAGCTGTTGAAAGCAATGATCTAATGGAATGCAGGGCATCAGGCAGTACCATTTCCCACTGTGTATTCTTAAGGTTCCGGGATGTCAAAGCCAACATAACTGCCTTCCAGATCACCCCATTGTATCGTTTGCACTGTCCATTACCCTGGGGATTATACAGGGTAGTTCTGCTAGTAGAAATTCCCCGACTCTGAAGGTATTCCTTCAACTGGGAAGACATAAAAGAACGTCCCTGATCCGAATGGATATACGCAGGCATCCCAAAGATGACAAAAGGTTGAGTCAGACATTTGATAACTGTAGCAGCTGATACATCTGCGCAAGGAAAAGCAAAAGGGAACCTTGAAAACTCATCCACAACAGTAAATATATATCGGTTTTGAGTAGTTGAAGGAAGAGGCCCCTTAAAATCGACGCTCAAACGTTCAAAAGGAGAAGTAGCCTTTATAAGATGAGCTCGTTGAGGCTTAAAGAAATTTGGTTTACACCGAGCACAGATAGAACATGATGAAGTCATCCGCTTGACGTCTTCAACTGAAAAGGGCAAATTCTTACTGCGTACGAAGTGTATCATCCTCGTAACCCCAGGATGGCATAAGGCATTGTGAAGATTAATAAGCATATCTCCGTGAATCACAGAACAATAAGCCCTCGACAGCGCATCAGCAGCAACATTATCCTTCCCCGGACGATAAACTATATCAAAATGGTAACATGCCAACTCAATCCTCCACCTCATTATTTTATCATTTTTAATCTTTCCAAAATGTTTGACATCAAACATAAAGGACACAGACTTTTGATCAGTTACCAATGTAAAATGTCGCCCCGATAAATAATGTCTCCATTTACGCAGTGCTTCTACTATTGCATACGCCTCTTTCTCTATTGAAGAATGCCTTTTTTCACTATTGTTCAAGGTACGTGAGAAAAAGGCCACAGGTCTTCCATTTTGGTTCAGAGTAGCCCCAATTGCAAAATCAGAAGCGTCCATCTCAATCACAAAAGGAACCTGCTCATCAATAGAATGCACAACTGCTCCAAGGATATCCTTTTTAAAATTATCAAAACACGTCCTGGCCTCCCATGATAGAGGATATGTCGTAACCCGAATAAGAGGCCGGATCTTCTGTGAAAAATTTGCAATCCAATTAGAATAGTAAGAAAACAGTCCAACAACTCGTTGCAAAGCCTTAGAATTAGTAGGACAAGGTAAATCAATCAATGGTCGCAGACGTTCTGGGTCTGGTTTAATCTTGTTTCCCGAGATAATGTACCCCAGTAGATTTACCTCAGTGGTCAAAAAGGTACACTTCTCTTTATTGAAAGTTAAACCAACTTTTTCCGCAGCTTGAAGGAATTTTTCTAAATTAGAATCATGCTCCACCCTTGATTTGCCACACACCGTGATGTCATCTAAGTATGAAAAGGTGTCAGAGAGAAAGTTATCACTTATAAAAGCATCCATTGCCCGTTGAAAACAAGCAACACCATTAGTAACACCAAATGGTATTCGGCAAAACTGATACAGCTTTCCACCAGCCTCAAAGGCCGTATATGGTTGATCCTTCTTAACAATAGGAATCTGATAATAAGCACTCTTTAGGTCAATAGTGCTAAAAAATTTATACTGAGATACTTTATTGATAAGCTCATCAATCTTAGGCAAAGGGTACGCATCTAATTGAGTATACCTATTAATAGTTTGGGAATAGTCTATCACCATTCGTTTCTTATGTCTCTCGTTAGTCGTGACAACTACCTGTGCCCGCCAAGGCGAACAACTAGGTTCAATGATTCCTTCCAATAAGAGACGTTGAACTTCAGAATTAATAAATTCTCTATCCTGACTGCTATACCTTCTTGACTTGGTAGCAATTGGCTTACAATCCAGCATCAAATTGGAAAAAAGTGATAATGGAGAAATGGATAAAGAGGTTAATCCACAAATAGATAAAGGTGGCTTAGTCCCTCCAAATGAAAGACTGAGAGACTCGTGTAACTGAAGCACATCATGACCAATCAAAATATCCGCACAGAGATTAGGCAAAACAGATAAACATATATCAGTATACGTATTACCTAGAAGAATCAATTTCACAAGGCAACAACCAGCTACTTGTGAAGTGAGAGTCGGCTGAGCCATACACACCTGACAGGAAACAGGCGAAATTTTCAAATGCTTTTCCTTTGCAAACTGAAGACTTATAAAACTCTCGGTACTGCCCGTATCTATAAGGGCCTTCACTTCCAACCCATTAACTTGGGCCGTAACTATAGCTTTGTTTAGGCCATGAGCAAATGCAGCAGAAATTGATGCAATAAACGCCCTATCTAAAGGCTGAATAGTCACAGAGGAGGTAATTGAACCTGATGATTTACACACACGTGCGTAATGACCTCTCTTGCTGCATTTACTACACACAGCCTCCCGAGCAGGACACTTCAGACGAGGGTGCCGGACGTTCCCACAAAAATAACACTTCTGAATCCTAGAGGCAACAGCCGCTGAAGTAGAAACTGTTTCAGAATCTAGTAAACCACTCCTATTAAGTCCACATAATTCCTTTTCATCCGGAACTGCCGAAACCACAGTCACAGGCCGATTAAAAAGAGCATAAGAATCCGAACTTCTCTGAGCCACATCCAATGTAGAAGCTTGCTCAAAAGCACTCTTAAGATCCAAAGTCTTATTTTCTAACAACCGCTGACGAATTGATCTAGACAGTAATCCATTAATAAAAGCATCCCGTACCGATTCTTCCTTATATTCTTCAGCCGTCACGGCCTTATAATTACAGTTAACACTAAGGCACCGAAGTGCTTGTAAATAAGTATCCAAAGATTCTCCCACCTGCTGCCTACGGGCAGATAGAAGGTGACGTGCAAATACCTCATTCTTTGGTTTAACAAAAATCTTTTCCAATGTAGAAATAGCCACTTCGTAAGTTTTACAGTCCAAAATACACTTATACACATCCGGAGCAATGTAGTTGATCAGCATATTCAGCTTATTTAGAGACTCTTGATCCAACACGCCCAAAAAGTTTTTAAATGTACAATACCAGTGTTTCCATTTATCATCCACTCCTGCAGAATTAGGGTCAGCATTGAATCGTTCTGGTTGAAGATATCACTCCATTCTGACATAAAGTTAATAAATTGAAATAAAGAATAGATTTGCCTTTCTAATCTAGGCTTTATTAACTTAAAAATCCTGTAGCACATCTTCAACACCCAGTCCCAACTAAAGGCTGGAAAGAACTGAATTTAAGATGGCCACCACAAATCACATGACATCAACTACCAATGAGATTACAGCATATATCCCAAGGCAGGAAACAAACAACCAATCACAATACTTCTTACTAAACATAAAGAATAATCACCACAGTGATACAATGTGTTTTTACAATAGGTGTGTTACAATGTGTGTACAGTAGGTGTGATATAATATGTGTTTACAGTAGGTGTGATACAATGTGTGTTTACTATAGGTGTGATACAATGTGTGGGTACAGTAGCTGTGATACAAATTGTGTCTTCAGTCTTCAGTAGCTGTGATACAATGCGTGTACAGTGGGTGTGATACCATGTGTGTGTGTTCAGTAGGTGTGATACAATGTCAGTGCAGTAGGTGCGATGCCATGTGTGCACAGTAGGTGTGATATAACATGGGTGTGCAGTAGGTGTCGTATAATCTGTGTGTGCTTTAGGAATGATATAATGTGTGTGTGTAGTAGGTGTGATAAAATGGGGTCGATTATATCTCAGGTGCGGGGAATTAGCGGGTTCCCCAAATTTAGAGCTTCCCACACGATTCTAAATGGGTCTATGAGATTGATGCAATTTTAACTCAATTGGCCAATTGATTTCCAGTGTGTGGGAAGCCTTGGCAATTGAGTATTTCCAGTCAGAAAGTCGCAGAATATGACATCATCATTGATGCTGCTTTTAAGGTCCACAGCAAGCCTTGCTTCCTCTGCAGGCTCCCAAACTTCACCATTAAGATGGCACAGGAGCCTGCAGGAGCAACGGCCAGCGGGAGGGCCAGATCTGCCCCCAAATTTGATGAGGCTTCACTGCAGGCATTACTGGATGGTGCTAGGGCCCACAGGGAGGTCCTGTTCCCTTCTTCAGGGAGGAAGAGGCCTCCCAGTCAGACCAAGGCTGTGTGGCTACAGGTGGCAGGTCAAGTCAACTCCTTGGGGCTCACACTAAGAACGTGGTTGCAGTGCAGGAAAAGGTTCCATGACCTTCTTCGCACTGGGAAAGTAAGTACTGTATGATGTTTCCATCACCCTCAATCTGATCCCCATTGCCTTTCCTCACCAGCACTCAGCTTTAGCAATCTCTTCCTCCACATCCCACTTGACACTCACATCCGTGCTCCCTTAGCCATTCCCTCTCTCTATGCTCACATTCATAGAACTATGCCACCATGCAGCCCTCACACTCCCTCTCACTCTGATGCTTTGAACACAACTGACAACACACAGGGAGGGCCCTTGGTATTGCAACCTCACTCCATATTTGTCTCCTTCTAAGTATCTATGCTATGCAATTTTTGCACTCACTCCTTCATTCTCACTCAACCTCCACTTGTCTCCCTCATTGCAGGAAAAGAGAGCTCACAACAGGAGAGAGTAAGCCAGGACAGGAGGAGGACCGCCCTCATTAGCCCAGCTCGCCCCCTGGGAGGAAGGCGTCCTGGAGAGTGCCGGGGCTGACCGAGATTTGGACGTTGGGGAAGGACAGACAGGCACATCCCCGCAACCTGGTGACAGAATAGTTTTCCATCTCTCTCATTGGCATTGCATGAGTCGCTGATAATGATTCTGAAGCTACATCATATGGACTTATGATCATCTGCAAAACGCAATGTGCATGCAACCTTGGCATCACATCTCTAACTTTTTCCTTGACTCCCCCACAGGACAATCGAGAGCCCCCATCCCAACTGTGCAGGAGGAAGAGCCTGAACAGCCAGGCTCCTCAGAGGAATCTGCAACCTCTGAGGGTGCAGCGTCAGCAGAAAAAAGCGCACCCAGCACGAGCGCAGACACTCACACCTTGGCGGTACCTTCGGGACATAGAGTAGAGTTGTCACCTGGTGTATCACAGCTCACAAGTGAGCAGCAGCAGATTGTGGAGACAGGGACAGCAGTGGAGAGTCCTCGTCGGAGGGCGCAGGACTCTGCCACCTCGGCTCAGCTGCATGTCGACCCTCTGCCTCTGGGTCCATCCGTAAGATCAGAGGTGATGGAACTCCATGCACAGATGCAGGTGTCTCTGGCAGGTTTTGTCTCTAGGGTAGATGCGAGTGTGGAGCGAATGGAGCCGTCCATAGCGAACATGAGCAGAGACTTTATGGAGCCATTGGCGCATGAACGCATCAACATGGAAAGGATGGCTACCTACGTGGAAATGATTGCTGCCTCCACGGTAAGGCTGGCTACCGTAGAGGAGAGGATGGCTATGGTAGAGGAGAGGAGGGCTACGGCCATGGAGGAGGTTAGTCGCCAGGGTATGGAAAACATGGTGAGTGTTCAGAATAGAATGACATCTCTTGAGGAGCGATGGGCTTCTATTGAACAGAGAAACCAGACCTTCATGGAAGTCCTTCTGAGTAGGACTGCCATTGTAGATACGGGTCCCCATGGCCCCCCTGATGTGCAGCAAGGTGCTCTCCAGCCACTTGCAGGCGCGGAGGCGGAGCTGACCCATGAGAGGGAGGTTGGTGGCAGACCTCAAGGAAGTGGGGGTTCCTCTCCAGGTGCTCACACTTCCATGTCACTGCAGAGCCCTCGGTCAGAGCACCGCCGGAGTACACACCAAATGGAGATAGAGGTCTTAACCCCTGCACAGCCGCAGGAGCAGCAGACTGCTGGCGAGCTCTCACAGGCTCGCCATCCCAGAGGACACCCGCCAAAGGTGTCGAGACAGGAGCAGCAGGAAAGTGAGCAAGGGGCCTCCACATCTGCTGAAGCCACAGGGGAACCACTACGTAGGAGCACGCGTAAGAGGAAAATAAAGCACAAATAGTCACAAGGGTAGTCACTTGGGTGAAATGCTGTGTAATTTGTAAAAATGCCATCAGTTGTTTGTTTATCATAAAAATTCTGATGGCAACTTCTGCAGTTGTGGCGTGTGTCATTTCGCCAATGGGGCTGGAGGTCCTCTAATGCCAAGAGGGAAAGGAAAAAAAGGCCTCCCATGCTTCTGGTAGGTGCCTCAGTTGAGGAAGCGCTGAGTGAGGGTGGCGAGAGGGGTCTCGCAGGAGGTCACACTGGAGAAGTGTGTGAGGCTCCAACCTTCCACAGGTGTGGTTACGCCTGGTAAATGTTGCCCCAGACCTGAGACAACAAAGTCCTGCCACCTGCAAATGATGACTAATCAAATATCCTCTTTAATGTTGGACCTGCAGCTGATAGTCAGCAAGCCAATAGAGTTCACGTCAGGTTTCATAGGCGTGAACCCCACCAGGCGTGTTTTACGTGGGAAAAGTGTTAAACAGGCAAGGGCCTTTTAAAATGGGATTATAAAGGCCAATCAGTGCTGTTTAAAGGCCCTAAAGACCAGTCCCGCCTGTTGCAGGCGGGATTGATTTAGGTCATTCAGACACACCTAGGTTAAAATGGCGTGGAGGCGGGAACCAGGCGGGGTGTCCCGACCCCCAGGTTTTGTAATTTTAACCCCCTGCACACCTAAAAGCCCGCCTGTCGGCTGCGTTAAAATCGAGCCCAATATATGTGTGCTGTAGGTGTGATACAATGGCCTCGATTTTAACTGAGCCGTGAATACAGGCTTGAAGGCGTGCGGGGGGTTAAAATCGCAAAAACTGGTGGGCGGGACCGGGCGGGAGCCTGGTTCCCGACTCCGAGCCATTTTTACTCAGGCGTGTCTGATGGTCCCGAATCTGTCCCGCATCCAACGGGCGGGACTGGTCTTTAAGGCACTTAATCACCACTAAATGGCCTCTATAATGCCATTTTAACAGTCCCTTGCACTTTTAACCCTTTTCCCACATAAAACACGCCTGGTGGGAATCACGACTGTGAAACCTAGCAGGAACACTATTGGCTTGCTGACTATCAACTGCAGGTCAACCATTGAAGAGGAGACTTGATCAGCCATCATTTGCATGTGGCAGGATTTTTTGTCTCAGGCCTGTGGAAACTTTTACCAGGCTTAACCACACCTGTGGAAGGTTGGAGCCTCACACACATCTCCAGTGTGAACTCCTGGGAAACCCCTCTCGCCACCTTCACTCAGCGCTTCCTCAACGGAGGCATATGCCAGAAGCATGGGAGCCATTTTTTTCCTTCCCTTCTGGGCATTAGAGGATCTCGAGCACCAGGCGTGGCAGCAGCAGAACCAGGAACAACAGCAGCACCAGCAACAGCAGCAGCAGCAGGAGCGCCAGGCTGCTGCTCACCCACCTGAGGCAGCACAGGCCAGAAGGGGCCAGCGCCTGGAAGCCCGTCGGCACATGAGATACACCCCAAACAGGGTCTACAGACACAGGGTCAGCTACCTTAGCATGTCTGAGCAGCAGTGCCAAAGGCGGCTCCGACTTTCGCGAGAGGTAGTGACTGACATCTGCGCAATGATGCAGCAAGACCTGCTGCCCAGAGGACCAGGTGGACACTCCTTACCAGTGGCCATCAAAGTCACCACCGCACTCAACTTTTTTGCCTCAGGCTCATTCCAGGGATCAGCAGCAGACATCAGCGGCATTTCCCAGGTGGCCGCACGCACTTGCATCACGCAGGTAATCGATGCCCTCTATGCCCTCACGCACAATCACATCCATTTCACCAAGGATCGCGCAAGTGTGATGGCGCGAGCGGTTTGATCAGCTCATCTGGCAGACTTTCCAAGGGTGCAGGGCGTCGTTGACTGCACACATGTGGCCCTTAGGGCACCCCATCGCAATCCAGGTATTTTTGTCAACCGCAAGGGCTTCCACTCCCTTAACGTTCAGCTGGTGTGAGACCACAAGAAGGAGATTTTGTATGTTTGTGCCATGTACCCTGGCAGTTGCCATGACTCCTTCATACTGCGCCAGTCTACTGTGCCTCCGCTATTCAGTCTGCCAAACGAACTTCAGGGATGGCTACTTGGAGACGAGGGCTATCCCCTGAGGACTTGGCTAATGACGCCGTTGAGGAGGCCAGCCAACGAAGCTGAGGAGCACTCCAACTCCAGCCACATTTCCACCAGATCCATTATCGAGCAAACCATCGGTTTGCTGAAAATGCGCTTCAGATGCCTGGATAGAACAGGTGGAGCCCTACAGTACTCAGCAGCCAGGGTCTCCAGAATCATCGTGGTTTGCTGTGCACTTCACAACATGGCACAGCGTCGTAGCTTGCAGATTCCTGAGGACCAAGTGGCTCCTCACATACCCTCCTCAGACGATGAGGAGGAGGAGGAGGGCAAAAATGACTCTCCTGCAGAGGACCAACAACCAGCAGCAGTATTATGCCAGAACATTGCTGCCTGGGATGCAAGGAACACACTGATCCTGGCCAGATTTGCTTAGCCTAGCCAATCAAGCACTTTTGCCTCGCAGCTTCTTACCTGAGCATCGACAATGGCCAAGACCCTGTGGATTCCTAGCTACTTGTCCAGCACACTGACAATTGAAAGTAATCCTAAGCCCTCAACCTGGAAGTCCCATTCACAAAATGACAGATGCCACAAATACAGCAGTAGCCATCAGACGTTTTATTGACAGAATTCATCTGATGGCTTTTTTTTATCAATACATAAAATTTCACCCAAGTGACTACCCTTGTGACTACCTGTGCTTTATTTTCATCTTACATGTGCTCCTACATTGTGGTTCCCCTGTGGCTTCAACAGATGTGGAGGCCCCTTCCTGCTGCTCTTGTCTCGACACTTTTGGCGGGCGTCCTCTGGGGTGGCGAGCCTGTGAGGGCTCGTCAACAGTCTGCTGCTCCTGCGGCTGTGCAGGGGTTGAGACGTCTATCTCATTTGGGTGTGGACTCCGGTGGGGCTCTGAACGAGGGCTCTGCAGTGGCATGGAAGTGTGAGCGCCTGGAGAGGAACCCCCACTTCCTTGAGGTCTGCCACCAACATCCCTCTCATGGGTCAGCTCCCCTCCGCACCAGCAAGTGGCTGGAGAGCACCTTGCTGCACATCAGGGGGGCCATGGGGACCCGTATCTGCAATGGCAGTCCTACTCCGAAGGACTTTCATGAAGGTCTGGTTTCTAAGTCCAATAGCCCATCGCTCCTCAAGAGATGTCACTCTATTCTGATCACTCACCATGTTTTCCATACCCTGGCGACTAACCTCCTCCATGGCCGTAGCCCTCCTCTCCTCTACCATAGCCAGCCTTACCATGGAGGCAGCAATCATTTCCACGTAGCTAGCTATCCTTTCCATGTTGATGCGTTCATGCGCCAATGACTCTACAAAGGCTCTGCTCATGTTCGCTATGGACTCCTCCATTCGCTCCACATTCGCAGCGACCCTAGAGACAAAACCTGCCAGAGACTCCTGCATCTGTGCATGGAGTTCCATCACCTCTGATCTTACGGATGGACCCAGAGGCAGAGGGTCGACATGCAGCTGAGCCGAGCTGGCAGATTTCTGCGCCCTCCGACGAAGACTCACCACTGCTGTCCCTGTCTCCACAATCTGCTGATGCTCACTTGTGAGCTGTAATACACCAGGTGACAACACTACTCTATGTCTCGAAGGTCCCACCGGGGTGTAAGTGGCTGCGCTGGTGCTGGGTGCACTTATATCTGCTGACGCTGCACCCTCAGAGGTTGCAGATTCCTCTGAGGAGTCTGGAAGCTCAGGCTCTTCCTCCTGGACAGTGGGTGTAGTGTATGTACCCGTCTACCTTTAAGAGAACTATTGTATGTAACCGTCCACCTTTAAGAGAACTACTTTAGGTGTTGCACTACTTTGTTGGCTTCTGTATACTGTAATACCGACGGTGACCACACCGGTATATAAGTGCTGTGTCAGGAAGTATTGAGCAGATTCGCCCTGACCTTCGAATAGTAAAGTCCTGTTTTAAGTTACTCTTGGAGTCTGTGTATTAATTAACTAAACAACCCACAGACTTTACAGTGGCGACGAGTCCGATCGTACCCTGCGGCAACAATAATTCCGAAGCAGTTAACGAGCGTCGAGAAGAGGCAACCGCCCTCGTCATTCTGCTGGGAGAAAACTCGAGTCTGCAGAGCTGGAAAGGAGGAAGAATTCAGAGACAAAGACTTCCATCAGCAACAGGCACTGACTGTCCCTTCTGCCATGGTGAGGAGTGAGCCGATCAGCACGAGAAGCAAGGCGGCCACGGTGACTGTGAGTAAGGGAAAAGTAAAAAGAATAACCGGAGGATAAGGGCGGTGCACTCGACCACGGTCGAGGGGGAAAGGAGCCGGACAGAAGTCGGGCCCAGAGGCGCTGAGACTGGGGCAGCGTGGAGCAAGGAAGCCGCGGTACAGACAGGCTGGGGACGCAACGGCGTCGTGAGACAGCTAGACCGCGACCGGCGAAAAAGGCCGGGCAGCGACCGAAGCCACGAAGCGCTGCGACCGGGAGCGTAGGCGCGGGAAGATATAAAAACTCAGCCGCAGCCGGGGAGGGAAGCACCGGACTGCGAGAGGGCTGGGAGGCGCGATTGGGAGCCAAGCGAGCGGGAGAGGCGGAGCCGACCAAGGGAGACTGAGCGAGAGCCAATCCAGCGGCTGAAACTATTCGCCGTCAACGGGGTGTACCCAGCGCCGGTAGAGCCGAGCGAGCGGGAGAGAGACAGAGCCCGAGCAAGGGGAACTGAGCGAGAGCCAGCCCAGCGGCTGAAACTGTTCGCCGTCAACGGGGTGTACCCAGCGCCGGTTGCCCTGCCGAGAAAAGGGAAAGCACTGAAGCCGACGCGCAGGCTGTGAACCTGAAAGCCAGCGGCCGTCGCCCGTGGGGAAAGTGTACCCCTCCCGCCAGGGGAAGAAACGCGGGAAGCCGCCATTAGGCGGAGAAGAAGACAGAAGCGGGGAACCGCCATTGAAGTGGGCGGGGAGAGAAGATAAGCGCGGGAAACCGCCATTTTCGCGGGAACCGCCATCTTGGAAAAAAAAAAAATTTAAAGAAATAATTCGTGGTGTTACCAGGAAGAGAGGAAGATGCCTAAGCGGGGTAACATCAACGATTTTAATTCCGAGGTAGAAGACTGGGCCACGTATGTGGAACGCATTGAGATCTATTGTGAGGCCAATAAAATAGAAGAAGATGACAAAGCTATAACCTTGCTAAACTCGATGGGCGCGAAGACATACGAGCTCTTGAAGCATCTACTAGCACCAGCTAAACCGACGGATCAGACTTTCGATGAGATTGTGACTGTTCTGAAGGATCACTTGAACCCCACACCGTTGATGTTGGCGGAACGATTCAAATTCTATGCGAGAACGCAAAGGAAAGACGAAAGCAACGCAGAATACTTGGTCGAACTGCGTAGACTAGCGAAACGCTGCCAGTTTGGAGGGAGTCTGACAGAGGCGTTGCGAGACAAATTCGTGTGCGGAATGTCGAAGGAAGAAACACAAAAACGACTGCTCGAAGAGAACGATCTTACACTTGAGAAGGCTGTCCTTATTGCTGCATCGAACGAAGCCGCAGCGAAAGGAACGGCGGAAATGCAGCTGAAGGCAACGGCACTCAGGGTGCAGCAAATTACTTCGGGTACAACGAAATGCTATCGTTGTGGGAAGACAACACACGACCAGAACCAATGCTGGTTTAAAAACCAGGAATGTAGGAAATGTGGCAAGCTCGGTCACATAGCTAAGGTATGCCGGTCAGGGAAGAAGACCAACAATAATGAGTCACCACAAAAGAGGTACAGGAAGGTACATGAGGTGACTAGGAAGAGTCCGGAAGAACAGAATTCGGACTCACACTCCAACTGCAAGGAACTGGATAGTCTGAGAATTCACAATGTGAGTAATGAAGCTGACCGACAAGCTATCTGGATCACACTACAGATTGCAAAAGTCCAAGTGAAAATGGAAGTGGACACCAGATTGGCGTTGACGGTCATGAATAAGCATGATTATAAAAAGTTATTCAAGCATATTCCCCTACGGGATACGGAACTAGTATTGAAGACATACACGGGGCACAAAGTATACCCCATCGGAAAGATAGAAGTCAAGGTGAGATACAAGGACAAAGAGCACCAAAGGATGGACCTGTATGTGTTGCCTGAGGGAGGTCCACCACTTCTGGGACGGGAGTGGATCATGAAAATAAAGATAGACTGGCATTCACTAAACACCATGACGGTAGATTCCGGAAAGGAAGATGTCAAACCTGAACGGTTGTCCAGAATATTAGACGAAGCTAAAGAGGTATTCCAGCAAGGATTGGGAACACTGCGAGGAATTAAAGCAAAGGTTAAGATTGCAGGACATGCAAGCCCAAAATTTTTCAAAGCCAGATCGGTACCTTACGCGATACGACCTGCTGTGGAGGCAGAACTGGAAGAACTTGAACGATCAGGGGTACTGTCAAAAGTGGGCTGGAGTGAGTGGGCCACGCCCATTGTTCCCGTCATGAAGTCTTCACCAAGTAACAAGCCAGGGGGACCGGGGAAGGTCCGCATCTGCGGAGACTTCAAGATCACAGTGAATCCGGTGCTTCACACGGTACAATACCCGCTCCCGCGGATTGAAGATATCTTTGCTTCGTTGGCTGGAGGGAAACACTTCACCAAGATAGACCTGGCACAGGCATACTTACAAATGGAAGTCGAGGAAGAGTCGCGTCAGTACCTCACCATCAACACACACAGAGGCTTGTATCGTTATAATAGACTGATTTTTGGGGTAGCTTCGGCTCCAGCAATTTGGCAGAGGGCCATGGAGCAGGTATTACAAGGAATTCCAAGCACACAGTGTTACTTAGACGATATCCTGATTACGGGAGAAGACGAGGAAGAACACCTCACAAATTTGAAACTGGTGCTCACTAGGTTGAAGGAATATGGCCTTCGAGTTAATCGCAAGAAATGTGAGTTCTTCCAAAAACGGATCTCGTACTGCGGTCATGTCATTGACCGAGAGGGGCTGCACAAGCCACCTGACAAGATAGAAGCTGTTGTGAAGGCCCCCGCTCCGGAAAACGTATCACAGTTAAGATCATTCTTGGGGTTGATTAATTATTATCACAAGTTTCTGCCGAATCTATCCACGGTGCTGCATCCGCTGAATGCTCTGTTGCGGAAAGAAGTACCATGGAAGTGGAGTGAGGAATGTAAAAAGGCCTTTCGCAGAAGCAAGGCGTTGATTACCTCTGAAGAAGTGTTGGCTCATTTCAACCCAACGTTACCTCTTCGTCTAGCTTGTGATGCTTCCCCCTATGGAATTGGAGCAGTACTTTCACACAAGTTACCAAATGGCTCGGAAAGGCCAGTGGCATTCGCGTCCCGATCATTGACCTCCACGGAGCGAAATTATGCTCAAATAGATAGGGAGGCCCTCAGCCTTGTGTGGGGCGTAAGGAAATTCAATCATTATCTGCAGGGCAAGAAGTTCACATTACTGACAGACCACCAGCCGTTGGTGTCCATATTCAACCCTAACAAGGCCGTTTCCACCATGACAGCGCAAAGGTTAAAGAGGTGGTCCGTGTTACTTGGGGCACACCAATATGACATCGAATACAAAAGGTCCAAACAGCATGGAAATGCTGATGGGTTATTGCGCTTGCCATTGCCGATAGTAGAAGAAGCGACTACAGTGGACCCGGTAGAGATGTTCCACTCATCCATAGTGGAATGTCTACCAGTAACAAATTCGATGATCGAAAACGAAACAAGAAATGACCCGACTCTCTCACGAGTCTATGATTTAACGGTGGAGGGATGGCCAGCACAGGGCGAACCAACGCTGCCAGCATTTTCGCAGAGAAAAGAACAGCTGTCAGTGTGTCGAGGAACCCTGATGTGTGGATCTAGAGTGGTGATTCCACCCAAACTTCAACAGAAGGTGTTAAAGGAGCTGCACGAGGGACATCTGGGTGGAGTGAAAATGAAGAACCTAGCAAGAGCGTTTGTGTGGTGGCCAGGCATTGATGGGGACATCGAAGAAATCACTAAGAGCTGTCTAGGATGCCAGAAGGTCCAAAACGCGCCACCACAGGCTCCTCTGCATCCATGGGAGTGGCCCTCATCTCCTTGGCAAAGGGTACATATCGACTTTGCTGGTCCATTTATGGACTCAATGTTTCTAATAGCGGTGGATGCACACTCCAAGTGGCCGGAGGTAATAAAGATGTCCACCACCACCACGGAAAAAACCATCACAGTGTTAAGGACCATGTTTGCTAGGAATGGGCTGCCGGAACAGATCTGTTCTGATAATGGACCGCAATTTGTGTCCGAAGAATTCAAGAAATTCTTAAAGAGCAATGGGGTTAAGCACTACACGTCAGCCCCATACCATCCCGCCTCCAATGGATTGGCTGAAAGGTTTGTCCAGACCTTCAAGAAGGCCATAAAGGCCATGGGTAATGAAGCCATTAACTTACAACATAAGGTGGATAGCTTCTTGTTGGCGTACAGGAATGCAACACATGCGGTCACAAATCAAACTCCCGCCATGATGTTTTTTAATAGATGACTAAGATGCCGGCTGGATTTGCTTAAGCCAAACGTCAGAAGGGACGTAGAGAACCGGCAATTCCAGGGCATGAATGAAAGGCCAACTAGATCTTTTCAGATAGGTCAACAAGTTTTGGCCCGGGACTACCGTACCGAGAAATGGCAGCCTGGAACCATCGGAAAAAGGCTAGGGCCGTTGATGTATACGGTGGACATTGGGGACAGTATAATAAGGCGCCATGTTGACCAGATCATAGGGTCAGCCACAAATGGCCAACCTACTCCACCACCTTACACGGTTAATGTTGAGACAGAGATACCCAGAACACCTACCTCCGATCTGGTAATACTGGAATCAGATGAACCTGACACTGTCCTTCAAGTCGAATCGACCTTGCACCTACTACCCCGCCGGAAGTTACGACACCACCGAGGCATTATCCGGACAGAGTCCGGAAACCTCCAGAGAGACTGAATCTGTGAACTGTCTTGCATAAAGTTGTATATATGTTATAATGTATGTTTAATGGGGAATCAGTATGTTGTAAGCTAAAAAGGGAGGATTGTAGTGTATGTACCCGTCTACCTTTAAGAGAACTATTGTATGTAACCGTCCACCTTTAAGAGAACTACTTTAGGTGTTGCACTACTTTGTTGGCTTCTGTATACTGTAATACCAACGGTGACCACACCGGTATATAAGTGCTGTGTCAGGAAGTATTGAGCAGATTCGCCCTGACCTTCGAATAGTAAAGTCCTGTTTTAAGTTACTCTTGGAGTCTGTGTATTAATTAACTAAACAACCCACAGACTTTACAGTGGCGACGGGGGCTCTCGATGGTCCTGTGGGGGAGTTAAGGAAAGAGTTAGCGATGTGTTGTCAAAGTAACATGCACATTGCATATGGCAGATGATCATAAGCCCATCTGTTATAACTTCAGTATCATTATCAGCGACTCATGCAATGTCAATGAGAGAGATGGAAAACTATTCTGTCACCAGCTTGCGGGGATGCTCCTGTCTTTCCTTCCCCAACGTCCACATCTCAGTCAGCCCCGGCAATCTCCAGGATGCCTTCCTCCCAGGGGGTGAGCTGGGCTAATGAGGGCGGCCCTCCTCCTGTCCTGGCTCGCTCTCTCCTGTTGTGAGCTCTCTTTTCCTGCAATGAGGGAGACAAGTGGAGGTTGAGTGAGAATGAAGGAATGAGTGCAGAGATTGCACAGCATAGGTACTTAGAAGGAGACAAAGATGGAGTGAGGTTGCAATACCAAGGGCCCTCCCTGTGTGTTGTCAGTTGTGTTCAAAGCATCAGAGTGAGAGGGAGTGTGAGGGCTACATGGTGGCATAGTTCTGTGAATGTGAGCATAGAGAGAGAGGGAATGGGTAAGGGTGCATGAATGTGAGTGTCTAGTGGGATGTGCAGGAAGCTGAGTGCTGGTGAGGAAAGGCAATGGGGATCAGATTGAAGGTGATGGAAACATCATACAGTACTTACTTTTCCAGTGCGAAGAAAGTCATGGAATCCTTTCCTGCACTGCAACCACGTTCTTCGTGTGCGCCCAAAGCAGTTGACTTGACCTGCCACCTTTAGCCACACAGCCTTGGTCTGACTGGGAGGTCTCTTCCTCTTTGAAGAAGGGAACAGGACCTCCCTGTGGGCCCTAACACCATCCAGTAATGCCTGCAGTGAAGCCTCATCAAATTTGGGGGCAGATCTGGCCCTCCCGCTGGCTGTTGCTCCTGCAGGCTCCTGTGCCATTTTAATGGTGAAGTTTGGAAGCCTGCAGAAGAAGCAAGGCTTGCTGTGGACCTTAAAAGCAACAGCAATGATGACGTCATATTCGGTGGCTTTCTGACTGGAAATACTCAATTGCCAAGGCTTCCCACACGCTGGAAATCAATTGGCCAATTGAGTTAAAATTGCATCAATCTCATAGACCCATTTAGAATCGTGTGGAAATCACTAAATTCGGGGAACCCGCCAATTCCCCGCACCTGAGATAAAATCGACCCCAACGTGTGTGTGCTGTAGGTGTGATAAAATGGCCTAGAAATTAAGTTGGGCGCGCCAGCTGTTAGCGCCTTAGGAGGAGTAGATCTCGAGCGCTAGGCGCTTATCGCCCAGGCGCAGCGCGATCTGCGCCTCTCCCCAACTTCAGGACACATTTAGCGCCGGCGCAAAGTCTTAGCGCGCGCCCTGCTGCGCGCGCAGATCATGACGTCATTTAATAGTGCAACGCCCTTTGTGCGCCCCAAACCGGAACTTCCCTCGTGCCGGCCCATTGTGCGCCGGGCGGCCCGAGCGACTGTGAAGTGGAACGGTACACAGGCCAGTCGGGCCGCGGGGAGCGCTAATTAAAGGGCACTTACCCAGCAGTATAAAGGCCAGCCATTTTGCAGCATTCACTCTTGTGCAACGGTTTTTTGGACAGAGACCAAGGAGGAGAGTTTACTGGTTTGGACCAACACTTGGACAGGTATTTTTGGCTCAGGCCAGAGCTTACCAATTATCTTTGCCTTCATTCAGAGCTCAGTGTTTGCCAGCATATAATGGGGGCTGCATTGGGTGGCAACGCTGAATTTCAGCCTTATGCCAGAAGGGCTTACAGACGCCGTGAGAGAGTGGCAGCCCTGGCTAGATGCAGAGGGGGCAACAGGCGTCGCCAACTGAGGCCTTACCCACGCAGGGTATACCGCCAGCAGACCTCCTATCTGACCATGTCTGCCGCGATGTGTGTTAGGAGGCTGCGATTCCGAAGGGAGGTGGTTGCAGACATCTGCAGGCTGCTTCAGAGAGATCTGCAGCCACAGCTGATGCGCAGGACGTCTCTGTCGGTGGCAGTGAAGGTGACGGTGGCTCTCAACTTCTATGCCTCCGGCTCCTTCCAATCCGCTACTGGGGACATCGCTAAAATCTCCCAGTTCGCCGTGCATTGCTGCATCCGCCAGGTGACCGAAGCCCTTTTCAGAAGGAGACATCAATTCATCTCCTTCCCCATGACCCTGGACAAGCAGCAGCAGCGTGCAGTGGGGTTTGCAAGAATAGCGGGCTTCCCCATGGTGCAGGGCGCCATTGACTGCACGCATGTGGCTTTGTGGGCACCTCTTGAGCATGCCGAGGAGTACCGCAACCGGAAGGGCCACCATTCCCTCAATGTACAGCTGGTGTGTGACCACAGGCAGCGCATCCTAGCTGTCAATGCCCGCTTTCCAGGCAGCAGCCACGATGCCTTTATCCTGCGACAGACAACTGTGGCTGACATGTTCCAGGCACAGCCTCCCCCAAGAGGATGGCTTATCGGGGACAAAGGCTAACCTTTGTGTACCTGGCTCATGACCCCGCTCCGCGCGCCCACGACCCCTGCTGAAGAGGCATACAACGAGAGCCATCAAGCGACGAGGAACCTCATAGAACAAACAATCGGCGTGCTCAAGCAACGGTTCCACTGTCTCGATCGCTCCAGGGGAGCCCTCCAGTATTCGCAGGATCGAGTCTCCCAATTCGTCATCGTTTGCTGCATGCTGCACAACCTGGCTATCCGCAGGACTCAGGCACTGCCACCTCACGTTGGACCACCACCTCAGGAGGAGGAGCAGGAGGAGCATGAGGACGACGAGGACGAGGAGTACCAGCCCAGGAGGGACGCACAAGGTCCAAGGGCCGCCCGTCGGCGGCTTATTGAACGTCACTTCTAGGCCCCCTGTCAGGGAATGGCTTGTGCCAATGATAGAACATGATTGCAGCCGCTCCGCAAGCCCTCAGCCGGTTAAGGCAACAAACACTTCAAAGATCAAACATGGACAATGTGAATAAATAAAATGCTTTATTGTACAAACTCTGGGCCCTTCCCACATGAAAACCAAAAACAGACGAAACCCCCAAAAAACACTCAAACACATTACTCGCTCCCACAACCTGGAGAGGATTAACAAAAGAGGGCAAATAAAATGGCCGTCATTCTCGGCCTTCGTCAAAAACAAACATCACATCATCGGCCTTCAAAAAACAAACATCCAATTCTCGGCCTCAAGAAACAAACACAAATGGCCACACATTCGACTATTTGGCCCGCTAGGGCGATGCCTTGGCCATCTTTGGGTGGCCCCTGCCCGCCCTGCTGCTCCACCTCAAAGTAAGGCCATTGGCTGCTGCAAGGCTGGGGGCAGGCTCCTGAGGGGCACATGTCGTGACGGCAGATGCCCTTGGGGGTCGGCCTAGTCGAGGTTTGGCCATCGAGCGGGCGGCTGTTGATTGCTGCAGCTGTGGCTGGCCAGCATCAGTCGCTGCAGCAGCTCCTGGCAGCTCCACTGGGGGAGTGGCAGTGGCGGCTGGAGGAATGGCGGCAAGCTGGCGGATGGCAGGCGCTCGCTGGTCGCCTGAGACACTGGCACTCGCCCGGGCCAGCACTGCAGCATGCGCACCAATCTGCCGAGGGACAGACCGCTGTGCTGCTGCAGCACGCCGGGTGCCCTGGCGATGCCTGGCTGACACAGCGAGTGTGGCAGCAGTGAGTGCCCGTGTTGACCTGTTCACTGACCGCAGCAGAGCAGCCAGTGACTGGACGGCACCACTGATCACCTGGCCAGTCGCTGACAGATCTGCCCGGTATTCCGCCCGACTGGTGGCCTCTAAGGGCCCGAACTCGGCCACACTCCGAGAGAGGGAATCGATGGACTCAGGCAACCGTGCCACTGCCGCCATGAGCTCCGTGTGCCGGCGCTCCGAGTCCGCGGACAAGTCTTCGAGGCGTTCCATCTCCTTGGCGAAGAGCATCTCCTGACTGGAGGCCGGACTCTCCCTCTGGGGAGAAGGCCGCCGAGCTGGCCGACCCTTCCTGCGCTGCTGGAGGCCGCTGGGCCCAGCAATTGGACTCCCCTCCGACGCATCCCCCCTCTGGGGAGAAGGCCGCCGAGCTTCCACCCCCCTCCCGCCTTTCTGCAGCACGCAGGTCCCAGGAGCTCCCCTCCCCTTCGACACTTCCGCCACGCTGCCCTCCAGGGAAGACGTGTCCCCTACATTGGCCTGGGTGGCCGCGGCTGAAGGTTCCCCTGATGGGCCGCCTTCCTCTTGCTCCTCCTCCTGCTCCTCCTCGGAGGGTCTGTCACTGGCAAGTTGAGGGACCTCCTCTTGACCATCTGAAAGCAGGAAGGCACAAGAGTAGCTTTAGAGTGAGGAGAGGGCGTCAGTGCGGGATGCATGAGTGGTGGCATTCAGCGCATTGGTCGGACAGTGGCAAAGGATGTAGATCTGATGCGCAAGTGGGACGAGAGAGGTGCAAAAGGTGATGTCCTTACCATTGCTGCCCAGAACAGGGTCGGCATCTCCACATGCAACGGGCCCAATCACCCGGCCACCCATGAGGCGCTCCACGCGATGTTGCAGGTTGGTGAGTGGCTGGATATGGGGTCGGCCTCCCCCGGTCGCAGTCCGGCTCTTGCGATTATTCGCCAGCTTGGCCTGCAAGAGAAAGGACGGCCTCTAAGTACAGTGTGTCGCCGTGATCTTGTGTGCACTGCCTCCCATGGTGGAATAGCCTGGCCAGTGTGTCGCCATGATCTGGTGTGCACTGCCTCCCATGGTGGAATAGCCTGGCCAGTGTGTCGCCATGATCTGGTGTGCAATGCCTCCCATGGTGGAATAGCCTGGCCAGTGTGTTCAGTGCAGAATGTGCAATTGATGCTCATGCCTGTCCCATAGCTGCTGGATGAAGGCTGGCCATTAGAGCTTTCAGGTCCCTTTGCCCATAATGTGAGGTGCACATGCAAGGATGAGGAGGTCATTGGAAAGGGTACTCACCCTGACAATATGTGTGAGGTCATTTAACTTTTTGCGGCATTGGGCACCGGTCCTGGGGACGTCGCTGTTGGCTGACAGCTTGCTGGCGACATGCCTCCAGGCTCTCCTGTAGACGCGGACCGTCACCTTCTTGCCATTGTCCGGGTACAAAACATGGTGCCTCTTCTCCACAGCAGCAAGCAGCATACTCAGATCACGCTCTGAGAAGCGCTGCGCACGTTCACGGGCCTTCTCCATGTCTTCAGGCACTATTTGGGTCCAGCAGCAGTGTTCAGGCCTAGCTGGAGGGCTCCACTATCCAGGGCGTGGCAGCAGACACAGTCGACCCTTCCCCCTTAAGAGCTGGCCGGCGCCAGGGTGTCTGCTGTCAATCACGAGATGGCCGCACCTGCGCTGCGCCCGGCCTCGGCGCTATCGATCACCACCTCCAGCTTAGCGCCCAAAGAGAGGCGTCCAGCAGCAGTTTTAGCGCTCGCCCGAACTAGTAGGGCGAAGCTAATGAATATCGGAGAAGTGGCATAGATTTGGCGGCGGCCGCAAACTTTAGCGGACGCCCCACTTTAGCGCCCCAAAAGTGGCGTCAATGAATTTCTAGGCCAATGTGTCTGTGCAGTAGGTGTGATACGTTGGCCCAGTAATTCGGGTCCAAATGCGTGAGTACGGTCTGGGTACTCACGCATCTGGCCGGATGAAATGCCGGCGTTCAGGAAACACCGTGCATGCGGAGAACGCCGGCATTTCCGGTCCTCTGAACGAAGGGGTTCAGAGGCACAGCGCGTGCGACTGCACAGGCAGCGCGTGCGCAGTGAACTTCGTCGATTTCATTCATGGATTCAGTGAGGGTAAGTCCTTACAAGTTACACTTGAAAAAAGCATGTGTAAAGTTGGTCCAAGGCTGCGGAGGAAGGTATATTTTATCGTGGAGCTTCCGAAAGGCAATATTATTGTTTGGGAAAGGGAGCAAAGTTATTTTAAGAAGTGCTGAGGTTAGTTTTAAAGTTAAAATTTTTTTTTTTTAAACGGGTTTTCAGTACGGTAGGTAGAAGGAGCAATTGTGGCTGTGTGAATTGAATGTGAGAATGAGTGTTCTAAAATGAGTAATGTAACATTTCCAACACTTTTATTGAAAGAAACTTTTCATCAGTAATAAGTAATTATGTATGTATGTATGTCCGCATATATTCCTTTACGTATATGTATGTATGTTTTATATTCCTTTACTTATGTGTATGAATGTATGTTTTTAATTATGATTTTCCAATAAGTTACTTTCTCTGAAAGTCATAATTAAATACATACATTCATACACATAAGTAAAGGAATATATTCATACACGCAAAGGAATATATACAGACATACATACATAATTACTTAAAAGAATATATTACTGATGAAAAGTTTCTTTCTTAAAAATGTTGGAGTCATTTTCACATTTAATAAACACAGCAAATTCAATTCACATAGCCACAATTGATCCTTCTACCTACAGTACTGAAAACCCGTTTTAAAAAACAAAAATAAACTTTAAAACTTACCTCAGCATTTCTTAAAATAACTTTAATCCCTTTCCCAAACAACCGCAGCCTCTGGAGCAACTGTACTCATGCTTTTTTCATGTGTAAGTTGTATTGACTTGACCTCACTGAAAGCATGAATGAAAGCGGCAAATTTTACTGCGCACGCGCTGCCTGTACAGTCGCACGCGTTCTGCCTCTGAACCCCTTCGTTCAGAGGACAGGAAATGCCGGTTTTCCCCGCATGCGCTGTGCATGCTGAAAACCAGCATTTCCTCCGGACAGACGTGTAAGTACCCCGACCGTACTCGCGCGTTTGGAAGGGAATTACTGGGCCAACATTTTACATGTCAATAAAATGAAAAATTTAACAATTGCACGATTTGCCCCCTCGCATCTGCGACTGAGGGTCCAAGGAGGTGCATTGCGCAACAGGTCATCGTCGTACGTATCCTCACACTGTTCCTTTTCGGGAACTGTATGAAGTGGTGGAAGGATTTCTGGCCACGTTAACACTCCTTCCGTGACCATAACCATCTTCATACCAGCCATTAGGGTGGTTAGTCCTATGGCGTGAGGGTTTTACGGGCTCCCACAACCCATCTGAGGGGGGGGGGGCCACCCACACCCGCGGACGCAAGTATCCCGCTGGATGTCCACCCAGAATTTATAGTTGGAGCTCCGACTCCACTTGCCGGGACTGTCTGGAGCGGGGTTTGAAACCCTACTCCTTCTGGCCCAGCGGCGGGGATGCTTACCGCTACGCAAAAGGCCCACTCCGCGCAAAAGGTGACACCCATACGTTTCCTGCGCCTTTTCCCTCCCCGTGACTGGAGCCCTATGCAGCCACTTGAAAGACCAAGCTATCATCTGTCCTTTTTGCGGCGCCTTTGACTTCTCATTACCAATGATGAGCAGGCGCTGCGCCTCCACCTCGTTGAGGAGATTGCTGAGGTCATCATCAGTTCAATTGTGAGTTCTTTTAATGCCGTGAATTGTGCTCATTCCAGCCATTTCACGTTGCTAATCGGATTGGGCCTTTGGCGTAGCGGTAGGATCCCCGCCGCTGGGCCAGACGGGGTAGGGTTTCGAACCCCGCTCCAGACAGTCCCGGCAAGTGGAGTCGGAGCTCTGGCTCTAAATTCTGGGTTGACATCCAGTGGGATATTTGCGTCCGTGGGTGTGGGTGGCCCCCCCTCCTCGTATAGCTTGTGGGAGCCCGTAAAACCCTCCCGCCATAGGACTAACCACCCTAATGGCTGGTTCAAAGATGGTTACGCGTCACGGAATGAGTGTTAATCACGGCCATAAATCCTTCCACCACTTCATACAGTTCCCCAAAGGGAACAGTGTGAAGACACGTATGACGACGACATTGGTAAGTAAATAAATGGAATAAAAAAAAATATTTTAGGGCTTTTAAAAGTCTTTAAATAGCTTTAATTCTGTTTAAAACTACTTCAGATTCTTCAAAATAATGTAAACGTTTTAAAAGTTTATAAAAGTTACCAAAAGCTTCATAAAAATACCAAAAACCTATTTAAAATGCTGCTTTGCATGTAAAAATGTTTAGCAGCTTGTGAGAAACATTGGGGGCGTGTCCTATTAAACTGAGACCTCAAGGGGCGTGTCTCACTTGCACATCGCGCTCCAGGCTGCGCGCTGGCTGCACTCCTGGGCGGCGTGACGTCAGACGCTGCCCGGGATTCTTCTTTTTCAAACACGAATTCCAGGCGTCCCTGGAGGTGAAATGTCAGCGCGTCGGGTAAATGCATATCAGGGGCTTGCACGCGCGGCAAGCCACCGACCCGAATTACTGGGCCAATGTGTGTTTACAGTAGGTGTGATACAATGTGTCTGTGCAGTATGTGTGATACAATGGCCCCGATTTTAGGGCAGCTGTCGGGCGGCTTTTCATGCGGCCGTGGTCCGAAAATCGCATAAAAAGCGGGTCGGGACCCCCCCGCCTGAAACCCCGCCCCGTCCGACTTTCGGACTGCCATTTCCCTGCGACCCACTTCAGTCCCGCCTGCCGCTGGCGGGACTGCTCGTCGGAGCACTAATCAGCAATGATCACCTTGTTAAGTGTGATTTTCCGGCGCCGTTGCGACTTTGGGGCTTTCCCCACGTTAAACACGCCTGCGGGGAACTCCGCCGATGAGAGCTGGCGTCAAACCAGCTGGCTTGCTGAGGGCTGAAGACATTTAAATAGGCAGCCTTTGCAGGCTGCAGGACCTTGTTGACCAAGGCTTGGGGGAACTTTTTGAAGCCTTAGGAGCAGCTGCAGAAAGTTGGAGCCTCACACACTTCTCCAGTATGAGCTCCTGGGAAGCCCCTTTCACCACTGTAACTCAGGACCTCCTCAACCAACGCATCTGCCAGAAGCATGGGAGGCCTTTGGTTCCTTCCCTTCCTGGCATTGGAGGATCTCCAACAGCAGAGGAGACTGGAGCAACTCCAGCAACAGCAACACCAGCCACACCAGCAGGAGCGGCAGGTTGCGGCTCAGCCACCTGGGGCAGCACAGGCCAGAAGGGGCCAGCACATGGAAGGCCGTCGGCGCAGGAGATACCCCCCAAACAGGGTCTACAGACACAGGGTCAGCTACCTCAACATGACTGAGCAACAGTGCCAGAGGCGGCTCCGACTTTCGCGAGAGGTTGTGACTGACATCTGCGCAATGCTGCAGCAAGACCCGGAGCCCAGTGCACCAGGTCCACACTACTTGCCAGTGGCCATCAAAGTCACCACCGCACTCAACTTTTATGCTTCAGGCTCCTTCCAGGGATCAGCAGCAGACATCAGCGGCATCTCACAGGCGGCTGCACACACATGCATCACGCAGGTCACCGATGCCCTCTTTGCCCTCGCGCACAATCACATCCATTTCACCCAGGATCACGCAAGTGTGAGGGCGCGAGCGCGTGGATTCGCAGAGCTGGCAGACTTTCCAAGGGTGCAGGGCGTCATTGACTGCACACATGTGGCCCTTAGGGCACCCCACCGCAATCCAGTAGTTTTTGTCAACCGCAAGGGCTTCCACTCCCTTAACGTTCAGCTGGTGTGTGACCACAAGAAGGTGATTTTGCACGTTTGTGCCAAGTACCCTGGCAGCTGCCATGACTCCTTTATACTGCGCTAATCTACTGTGCCTCCGCTATTCAGTCCGCCAAACGAACTTCAAGGATGGCTCCTTGGAGACAAGGGATATGCCCTGCACACTTGGGTAATGACGCCATTGAGGAGACCAGTCAGCGAAGCTGAGGAGCGCTACAACTCCAGCCACATGACCACCAGATGCATAATCGAGCAAACCATCGGTTTGCTGAAGATGCGCTTCAGATGCCTCGATAGATCAGGTGGAGCCCTACAGTACTCATCAGCCAGGGTCTCCAAAATCATTGTGGTATGCTGTGTGCTTCACAACATGGCACAGCGTCGTGGCTTGCAGATTCTGCAGGACCAAGAGGCTCCTCACAGAGCCGCCTTGGATGAGGATGATGCTGAGGATGATCCTGAGGAGGAGGAGGAGGAGGAGGAGGAGGTCGGAAACGAGCATCCTGCAGAGGCCTGCCAACCAGCGGCACCAGTGTGCGAGAACATTGCTGGACGGAATGCAAGGAACGCACTCATCCTGGCCAGATTTGCGTAGTCTGATACATCAAACACTGCAGCCTCACTGCTTCTGAACTGACCATGGACATTGGCCCATGCCTGCACTTACCAACAACTTTGACCAGTTTGCAGTCATCTGCAATTTATCCTAAGGCCTCTATGTGACATCCATATTCACAAAATGACAGACGCCATAACTGCAGCAGCTGGCAACATAAAGTTTATGTACAGGAAAATGATGCCATTAAAACTACTTACAAGACTGGATGGTGTAATAGTTATGTGAATGTGAGCACTGAGAGAGACGGAATGGGTAAGGGTGCATGGATGTGACTGTGAAGTGGGATGTGGAAGAAGAGATTGCTGAAGCTGAGTGCTGTTGGGGAAAGGCAATGGGGATGTGGTTGAGGGTGATGGAAACTTCATACTTGCTTTCCCTGTGCGGTGAAGGTCATGGAAGCGCTTCCTGCACTGCAGCTAGGTGCGACGGGTGACATCCAGAGAGTTTACCCCTGCTGCTCCCTCCATCCAGGCAGCTGTGGACTCTTTGGGAGGCCTCTTCCTCCCTGAGCGAGGGTAGAGGACCTCCCTGTGGGCCCTTACCCCATCCACCAAGGTCTGCAATGACGTCTCGTTTAATTTGCCCGCAACTCGGCCTCTGCCGCTGGCAGCAGCTGGTGCAGGCTCCTCTGCCATTGTGCAAGAGTGGTTGAGAAGCCTGCAGAGGTGGAGAAGCTTGCTGGACACTTTGAAGGCACCACGAATGATGACATCATAGCGTGGGGATTTCTGACTCGATTTAGACAATTAGCAAGGCTTCCCACATGCTGGGAATTAATTGGCCAATTGAGGGAAAATTGCGTGGGGCTGGCTGACACTTTTTTATGTGTGTCAGAAACCCCACATTCGGGGAAATCCGACCATTTCCCACACAAGCCGAAAATCGGGCCTAATGTGTCTGTGCAGTAGGTGTGATACAATGTGTGTTTACAGTAGGTGTGATACAATGGGCTGGATTTTGCTACGGGGGCGGGTTGGAGGTGGGAAACCCACATTCAGGCTTGTTGTCCCGCCTCCATGGAGATAGAAACATAGAAACATAGAGATAGGAACAGGAGTAGGCCATTCGGCCCTTCGAGCCTGCTCCGCCATTCAATGAGATCATGGCTGATCTTCGTCTGAGATCATAGCTGATCTTACCAGTTCAGTACCCCGTCCCCGCCTTTTCTCCGTAACCCTTAATCCCCTTAGCCTTCAGAAATATATCCAATTCTCTCTTGAAAATATTTATTGAATTAGCCTTCACAGCCCTCTGTGGCAGGGAATTCCACAGGCTCACCACTCTTTGAGTGAAGAAATTCTTCCTCATCTCTGTTTTAAATGATTTGCCCGCTATTTTTAGACTGTGGCCCCTCGTTCTGTGCTCCCCTGCCATTGGAAACATTCTCTCTGAATTCAGCCTGTCCAGGCCTGCCATAATTTTATATGTTTCGATGAGATCCCCTCTCAATCTTCTAAACTCCAGTGAGTACAAGCCCAAACTATTCAATCTCTCCTCGTAGGTCATTCCCGCCATTCCAGGTATCAGCCTGGTGAATCGCCGCTGCACTCTTTCCATGGCAAGAACATCCTTCCGCAGATGGGGCGACCAAAACTGTACACAATACTCCAGATGCGGTCTCACCAGCACCTTGTACAGCTGTAGTAAGGTATCCCTATTCCTATACTCGAACCCCCTTGATATGAAGGCCAACATACCATTTGCCTTCTTAATCGCCTGTTGCACCTGCATGCTCTCCTTCAGTGACTGGTGCACAAGAACACCCAGGTCCCTCTGCACTTCCCCATCTCCCAATCTATTGCCATTTAGATAATAATCCACCCTCCTGTTTTTACCCCCAAAGTGGATAACCTCGCATTTATCCACATTATAGTGCATCTGCCACGTATCCGCCCATTCCCCCAACCTGTCCAAATCGCACTGTAGCCTCCTGACATCCTCATCAGAGCCCACCCCTCCTCCTAGTTTAGTGTCGTCAGCGAATTTGGAAATATTGCATCCAATTCCCTGATCCAGATCATTTATATATATTGTGAACAGCTGGGGTCCCAGGACAGATCCTTGCGGCACCCCGCTGGTCACAGCCTGCCACTCCGAAAACGAGCCGTTTATTCCAACTCTCTGTTTTCTATCCGCCAGCCAGTTCTCTATCCACGTTAATACTTTGCCCCCAATCCCATGAGCCTTAATTTTGCATGATAATCTTTTGTGTGGAACCTTATCGAAGGCTTTCTGGAAGTCAAGGTACACCACATCCACTGGCTCTCCCCCATCTATTTTACCAGTTACTTCCTCAAAAAATTCCAGCAGATTAGTCAAACACGATTTACCCTTTGTAAATCCATGTTGACTCTGTCCGATCCTTTCCCCATTTGTCAAGTGCTCCGCTATTTTATCCTTAATAATGGACTCTAGCATTTTGCCCACAACCGATGTAAGGCTTACTGGTCTATAATTCCCTGCTTTCTCTCTACCCCCCTTTTTAAATATTGGGGTAACATTAGCTACCCTCCAATCCACGGGTACTGTTCCCGAGTCAATGGAGTTCCGGAAGATGATCCTTAGAGCATCTGCTATCTCCAGGGCCACCTCCTTAAGTACCCTAGGATGTAGTTTATCAGGCCCCGGGGATTTGTCGGCCTTCAGTCCCCTCAACTTACCCAACACCATATCCCTAGAGATACTAATTTCTGTCAGCTCCTCCCTCTCATTAGTCCCTATGCTTGTCGATATTCCTGGGAGGTTATTTGTGTCCTCCTTTGTGAATACAGAACCAAAGTATGAGTTTAATTGGTCTGCCATTTCCTTATTCTCCATTATATATTCTCCCGAATCGGACTGCAAGGGACCGACTTGGGATTTTACCAGTCTTTTCCTCCTGATATACCGATAAAAGCTTTTGCAGTCTGTCTTTATGTTTGCTGCAAGTTTACTTTCGTATTCTATTTTCCCCTTCCTGATTAATCCCTTTGTCCTCTTTTGCTGAAACCTGTACTGCCCCCAATCTTCCGGTCTGGTGCTTTTTTTTGCCAGTTGATATGCCCTTTTTTTTGATTTTATGCTGTCCCTAATTTCCCTCGTTATCCACGGTTGAGTCACCTTTTTAGGTTTATTTTTATGCCAAACCGGTATAAACATGTTCTGGAATTCTTCCATTCTATCTTTGAATGCTTGCCATTGTCTATCCACTCTCAATCCCCCCAGAAACACCACCCAATCAATCTTACCCAATTCCCGTCTCATACCCTCGTAATTCCCTTTATTTAAGTTCTGGACCTTAGTCTCTGATTCAATTTCCTCACTCTCCATCTCGACTGAGAGCTCGATCATATTATGATCGCTCTGACCCAAGGGGCCTCGTACAAGAAGATTTCTGATAAGTCCCTTCTCATTGCACAATACCCAGTCTAAAATGGCCTGATCTCGAGTCGGCTCCTCGACATATTGGTCCAGATAACCGTCCCGAAAACATTCCAGGAATTCCTCCTCCTCAGAATTTTTACTAATTTGGGTAGTCCAATCAATATGTAAATTAAAGTCACCCATGATGACAGCTGTGCTCTTATCGCACGCTTCTCTAATTTCCCTTTTTATGCCTTCCCTCACCTCCATATTACTATTTGGAGGCCTATATATCACACCCACTAACGTTTTCCTCCCCTTGCTATTTCTCATTTCTACCCATACAGATTCTGTTTCATTCGAGTTAATATCCTTCCTTTCCATTGCATTAATCCCCTCCTTTACCAGCAATGCTACCCCACCTCCCCTACCTTTTTGCCGATCCTTCCTAAATATTGTATATCCCTGGATGTTAAGTTCCCAGCCTTGCCCACCCTGCAGCCACGTTTCTGTAATCCCAATCAAATCATACTTGTTTACCTCTATTTCCACAACTAATTCATCCACCTTGTTCCTAATGCTTCTAGCATTAAGATACAAAGCCTTCAGGCTTGCTTTTTTCACTCTCTCATTATGAATTAGTTTGGCCCTTTGTGTTTCTCTCCTTTGCTTATTGCTTCTCACCTTTCTACCATCTATTTCTAACTTCATATGACTTCCCTCTTTTCCACTACCTAGGTTCCCATCCCCCTGCCAAATTAGTTTAAATCCTCCCGAACCGCCCTAGAAAATATTACCCCGAGGACATCGGCTCCCTCACAGTTCAGGTGTAGACCGTCCCCTTGGTACAGGTCACTCCTCCCCAAGAACTGGTTCCAATGCCTCAAGAATTTAAATCCCTCTCCCTTGCACCACTGCTCAAGCCACGTATTTAGCTTATCTATCTTACTCTCTCTAAACTTATTAGCTCGTGGCACTGGTAGCAATCCAGAGATTACTACCTTTGAGGTCCTACTTTTCAATTTAGCTCCTAACTCCCTAAATTCAGCTTGTAGGACCTCCTCCCTCTTTTTACCTACATCGTTGGTACCTACATGTACCACGACAACTGGCTGATCCCCCTCCCCCTTCAGAATGCTCTGCACCCGCTCCGAGACATCCTTGACCCTTGCACCAGGGAGGCAACATACCATCTTGGAGTCTCGGTCTCGGCCACAGAAACTCCTATCTATCCCCCTTACAATTGAATCCCCTATCACTATAGCCCTATCCCTCTTTTTCCCGCCCTTCTGTGCAGCAGAGCCAGTCATGGTGCCCTGAACCTGGCTGCTGGTGCCTTCCCCTGATAAGTCATCTCCCCCAACAGTACCCAAAACGGTAAACCTGTTTTGGAGGGAGATGACCGCAGGTGACTCCTGCACTACCTTCCTGCCTTTACCCTGCCTTTTGGTCACCCATTTACTGTCTGAGCTAGCCTTTACCTGCGGTGTGACCAACTCACTGAATGTGCTATCCACAACATCCTCAGCATCGCGTATGCTCCAGAGTGAGTCCATTCGCAGCTCCAGCGCCGCCATGCGGTCTGCTAGGAGCTGCAGCTGGACACACTTCCTGCACACATAGTTGTCAGGGACAGTGTCCCTGATTTCCCACATGGCACAGGAGAAGCATGACACGGGTCCGAGCTGCCCTTCCATGACTTAACCCTTACAATACCCTTTTATTTACTACGATTTAGCTTAATTATTGAATTCTACTTAGAATAAGTTTGTGAAAGTACTCACCAACCAGTCACCTACCTGTTTTCTGGTGTTGTATTTTCACTGCCGCCTCCTGTCCTGGAACCTTTTCCACCTAGGTTAGGCTCCGGAAATAAAATAAATTGAACCTACCTTTTCAACTTCCCCTAACCCCTAAAAGGTTAGAGGAGGTGGAAGGGTGGGAGACACTACACTGTAGTGTTTCGGGTTTAGCAACAGCTCCACCTATATAAGAGTTACTGGCCTCCTGCTCTCCCGACTGCCCCAGCAGTTACTGGCCTCCTGCTCTCCCGACTGCCCCAGCTGTGGTCTCGGGCCTCGCCTCTCTCCGGTTTTTATACCGGGCTCCGACTCACTGCTCCCGACTGGTCTCGACTCCGCCTCCACCCACTGCCGATGCCGCACTGAGGCCTACCTGAGCCTCTGGGGCCTCTTGTAGTCGCTCTGCCGCTCAGCTCCGCCTCCACCCGCTGCCGATGCCGCACTGGGGCCTACCTGAGCCTCTGGGGCCTCTTGTAGTCGCTCTGCCGCTCAGCTCCGCCTCCACCCGCTGCCGATGCCGCACTGGGGCCTACCTGAGCCTCTGGGGCCTCTTGTAGTCGCTCTGCCGCTCAGCTCCGCCTCCACCCACTGCCGATGCCGCACTGGGGCCTACCTGAGCCTCTGGGGCCTCTTGTAGTCGCTCTGCCGCTCAGCTCCGCCTCCACCCGCTGCCGGGATGTGGCCAACCCACTGGATTTTCCTCTGATTGACCTTGTTGAGCCCACCCTGTGGGCTCAGCAGGCCAATTAAGGGCCACCCGGCAACAGGTGACGTCAGAGATTGACATTTCATCTGTCAAAAGCTTTTGGCAGATGAAATATCAGTGTTTAACAGCTGTTTGAAGCTGTCAAGCACTGAAAAACTGCTAATTCAGTCTCAGTCCTTTCTCAGGATAACTTTAAAATCATTTTGCTGCAGAAACCAAGAAGCTAATTCTTTTTAAAAAATCGGAGCTTCTGTGGTTCTTGCAGCCGACTCCCGACACCGGAATGCAGGACTCCTGTAAAGGTAGGTAAAAGTAAGTTAAACTTATTTAAACACTTTAAACACTTGCAAAACACTTACCTTTGCACTCCTGTACCCCTCACTCACCTGAACACTGGGCATCTCGACCCCTCCAAGACCTCAGACCCACGTCCCGCCTCGAAAACTTTTCGTGGTTTGGAGCTGTCGGGAAGCCCACAAACCAGCAATAAAAATCACGAATAGGCAAAAAACTACCTGTTAACTACCTGTTAACAGGCAGTTTAATTGCCTTTAATCCCTTCCCGCCTCTGGGAGTCGGGTTCCAGCACTTGTCGGCAACCCGACTCCTATGAAATTGACATGGAGGCGGGTTGGAGGCGGGATGGGGTCTGGACCCCCGGATCTCTGATTTTTATCGCCCGCATGCCTCCAACCCGACTCCAGGGGCTTAGGAAAATCCAGCCCAATGTGTGTGTGCAGTAGGTGGTGATACAATGGCCCAGTAATTCGGGTCCCAACGCGTGAGTAAGCACCGTGTACTCACGCGTGGGCCCGTTGGAAGTGCCGGTTTTCAGCATGCACAGCGCATGCACGGAAAACCGACAATTCCTTTCCTCTGAACCAAGGTGTTCAGAGGTGGAACGCGTGTGCGCTGAAATTCCTTTTTTTTTACAGGTTTGCCCGTGCGATAAGGCCTCCAGTTTTTACGCGAGAAAAAAGCAGACGTTAGTACATAGTTTTAAAAGGTAAGTGGTCTATTAATTAAAGTTAGAATTTTTTTTCCACAGGTGTATTATTTTTAAAGACTTTACAGTAAGGTAAGTGTATTTTTAGGCCCGATTTGTTAAAAAATTATTTTTTTCAAAAATTTGAATAATTGTTTAAATTAGTTTTTTACAGTTATTAATAGTTCATTTAAATAGTGGGATTTTTTTAAACTTTTATTTGAAGTTTAAGTACTGTTTTGGGCACCCGGAGTTTTCATGAGTTTGACAGTTCTGACTATCAAACTCATGAATGAACTTTTGCAACCTCCGAATAGTTGCCCAGTGCTCACGTGATCCCAGCCGGCTCATTGAACTAACTACGCCGCTGGATCATGCAAGCACAGCGTGCCGGGAGCTGAACCGGGCCACTGACAGGAAATCCACGCAGGGCCAGGCTTCAAATGTCGGCACACTAGGTAAGTGTAGGTCGGGGGCTTGCACCTGCGGGAAGCCCCGACACCAATTTTTGGGCCAATGTGTTCTGCAGTAGGTATGATATAGTGTGCGTTTACAATAGGTGTGACATAATTTGTCTTTACATTAGCTGTGATATAATGTGTGTGTGCAGTAGGTGTGATACAATGTGTGTGTGCAGTAGGTGTGATACAATTGTGTGTGCAGTAGGTGTGATATGATGTGTGTGTGCGGTAGGTGGTGATATAATGTGTGTGTGCAGTAGGTGTGATATAATGTGTTTGCTGTAGGTGTGATACAAGGTGTGTGTGCAGTAGGTGTGATATAATGTGTGTGTGCAGTAGGTGTGATATAATGTGTGTGTGCTGTAGGTGTGATATGATGTGTGTGTGCAGTAGGTGTGATACAATGTGTGTGTGCAGTAGGTGTGATATGATGTGTGTGTGCAGCAGGTGTGATACAATGTGTGTGTGCTGTAGGTGTGATATGATGTGTGTGTGCAGTAGGTGTGATATGACGTGTGTGTGCAGTAGGTGTGATATGATGTGTGTGTGCAGTAGGTGTGATACAATGCGTGTGCAGTAGGTGTGATACAATGTGTGTGTGCTGTAGGTGTGATATAATGTGTGTGTGCAGTAGGTGTGATATGATGTGTGTGTGCAGTAGGTGTGAAACAAAGTGTGTGTGCAGTAGGTGTGATATGATGTGTGTGTGCAGTAGGTGTGATACAATGTGTGTGTGCTGTAGGTGTGATACAATGTGTGTGTGCTGTAGCTGTGATACAATGTGTGTGTGTAGTAGGTGTGATTTAATATGTGTGTGCTGTAGCTGTGATACAATGTGTGTGTGCAGTAGGTGTGATATAATGTGTGTGTGCAGCAGGAGTGATATAATGTGTGTGTGCTGTAGGTGTGATACAATGTGTGTGTGCAGTAGGTGTGATATAATGTGTGTGTGCAGTAGGTGTGAAATAATGTGTGTGTGCTGTAGGTGTGATACAATGTGTGTGTGCAGTAGGTGTGATATAATGTGTGTGTGCAGTCGGTGTGATATGATGTGTGTGTGCAGTAGGTGTGAAACAATGTGTGTGTGCAGTAGGTGTGATATGATGTGTGTGTGCAGTAGGTGTGATACAATGTGTGTGTGCAGCAGGTGTGATACAATGTGTGTGTGCTGTAGCTGTGATACAATGTGTGTGTGCAGTAGGTGTGATAGAATGTGTGTGTGCAGTAGGTGTGATATAATGTGTGTGTGCAGTAGGAGTGATATAATGTGTGTGTGCTGTAGGTGTGATACAATGTGTGTGTGCAGTTGGTGTGATATAATGTGTGTGTGCAGTAGGTGTGATATAATGTGTGTGTGCTGTAGGTGTGATACAATGTGTGTGTGCAGTAGGTGTAATATAATGTGTGTGTGCAGTAGGTGTGATATAATGTGTGTGTGCAGTAGGTGTCATATAATGTGTGTGTGCTGTAGGTGTGATATAATGTGTGTTTGCTGTAGGTGTGATACAATGTGTGTGTGCAGTAGGTGTGATATAATGTGTGTGTGCAGTAGGAGTGATATAATGTGTGCTTGCTGTAGGTGTGATATAATGTGTGTGTGCAGTAGGTGTGATATAATGTGTGTGTGCAGTAGGTGTGATAAAATGTGTGTGTATAGTAGGTGGTGATATAACGTGTGTCTGCAGTAGGTGTGATATAATGTGTGTGTGCAGTAGGGGTGATATGATATGTGTGTGCAGTAGGTGTGATACAATGTGTGTGTGCAGTAGGTGTGATATGAGGTGTGTATGCAGAAGGTGTGATATGATGTGTGTGTGCAGTAGGTGTGATACAATGTGTGTGTGCTGTAGGTGTGATATAATGTGTGTGTGCAGTAGGTGTGATACAATGTGTGTGTGCAGTAGGTGTGATATGATGTGTGTGTGCAGTAGGTGTGATACAATGTGTGTGCTGTTGGTGTGATACAATCTGTGTGTGCTGTAGCTGTGATACAATGTGTGTGTGCAGTAGGTGTGATATGTGTGTGTGCTGTAGGTGTGATACAATGTGTGTGTGCAGTAGGTGTGATATGTGTGTGTGCTGTAGCTGTGATACAATGTGTGTGTGCAGTAGGTGTGATATAATGTGTGTGTGCAGTAGGTGTGATATAATGTGCGTGTGCAGTAGGTGTGATATAATGTGTGTGTGCTGTAGCTGCGATACAATGTGTGTGCGCAGTAGGTGTGATATAATGTGTGTGTGCAGTAGGTGTGATATAATGTGTGTGTGCAGTAGGTATGATATAATATGTGTGTGCTGTAGGTGTGATACAATGTGTGTGTGCAGTAGGTGTGATATAATGTGTGTGTGCAGTAGGTGTGATATAATGTGTGTGTGCAGTAGGTGTGATATAATGTGTGTGTGCATTAGGTGTGATATAATGTGTGTGTGCTGTAGCTGTGATATAATGTGTGTGTGCAGTAGGTGTGATATAATGTGTGTGTGCTGTAGGTGTGATACAATGTGTGTGTGCAGTAGGTGTGATATAATGTGTGTGTGCAGTAGGTGTGATATAATGTGTGTGTGCAGTAGGTGTGATATAATGTGTGTGTGCTGTAGCTGTGATACAATGTGTGTGTGCAGTAGGTGTGATGCAATGTGTGTGTGTAGTAGGTGTGATACAATGTGTGTGTGCAGTAGGTGTGATATAATGTGTGTGTGCAGTAGGTGTGATATAATGTGTGTGTGCAGTAGGTGTGATATAATGTGCGTGTGCAGTTGGTGTGATATAATGTATGTGTGCTGTAGCTGTGATACAATGTGTGTGCGCAGTAGGTGTGATATAATGTGAGTGTGCAATAGGTGTGATATAATGTCTGTCTGCAGTAGGTGTGATATAATGTGTGTGTGCTGAAGCTGTGATATAATGTGAGTGTGCAGTAGGTGTGATGTAATGTGTGTGTGCATTAGGTGTGATATAATGTGTGTGTGCAGTAGGTGTGATACAATGTGTGTGTGCAGTAGGTGTAATATAATGTGTGTGTGCAGTAGGTGTGATACAATGTGTGTGTGCAGTAGGTGTGATATAATGTGTGTGTGCAATAGGTGTGATATAATGTCTGTCTGCAGTAGGTGTGATATAATGTGTGTGTGCTGAAGCTGTGATATAATGTGAGTGTGCAGTAGGTGTGATGTAATGTGTGTGTGCAGTAGGTGTGATATAATGTGTGTGTGCAGTAGGTGTGATATAATGTGTGTGTGCAGTAGGTGTGATATAATGTGTGTGTGCAGTAGGTGTGATAGAATGTGCGTGTGCTGTAGGTGTGACATAATGTGTGTGTGCTGTAGCTGTGATACAATATGTGTGTGCAGTAGGTGTGATATAATGTGTGTGTGCAGTAGGTGTGATAGAATGTGCGTGTGCAGTAGGTGTGATATAATGTGTGTGTGCTGTAGCTGTGATACAATGTGTGTGCGCAGTAGGTGTGATATAATGTGAGTGTGCAATAGGTGTGATATAATATCTGTCTGCAGTAGGTGTGATATAATGTGTGTGTGCTGAAGCTGTGATATAATGTGAGTGTGCAGTAGGTGTGATGTAATGTGTGTGTGCATTAGGTGTGATATAATGTGTGTGTGCAGTAGGTGTGATACAATGTGTGTGTGCAGTAGGTGTAATATAATGTGTGTGTGCAGTAGGTGTGATACAATGTGTGTGTGCAGTAGGTGTGATATAATGTGTGTGTGCAATAGGTGTGATATAATGTCTGTCTGCAGTAGGTGTGATATAATGTGTGTGTGCTGAAGCTGTGATATAATGTGAGTGTGCAGTAGGTGTGATGTAATGTGTGTGTGCATTAGGTGTGATATAATGTGTGTGTGCAGTAGGTGTGATACAATGTGTGTGTGCAGTAGGTGTAATATAATGTGTGTGTGCAGTAGGTGTGATACAATGTGTGTGTGCAGTAGGTGTGATATAATGTGTGTGTGCAATAGGTGTGATATAATGTCTGTCTGCAGTAGGTGTGATATAATGCGTGTGTGCTGAAGCTGTGATATAATGTGAGTGTGCAGTAGGTGTGCTATAATGTGTGTGTGCAGTAGGTGTGATGTAATGTGTGTGTGCAGTAGGTGTGATATAATGTGTGTGTGCAGTAGTTGTGATACAATGTGTGTGTGCAGTAGGTGTAATATAATGTGTGTGTGCAGTCGGTGTGTTACAATGTGTGTGTGCAGTAAGTGTGATTTAATGTGTGTGTGCAGTAGGTGTGATATAATGTGTGTATACAGTAAGTGTGATATAATGTGTTTGTGCAGCAGGTGTGATCTAATGTGTGTGTGCAGCAGGTGTGATATAATGTGTGTGTGCAGTAGGTGTGATATAACGTGTGTGTGCAGTAGGTGTGATATAATGTGTGTGTGCAGTAGGTGTGATATAATGTGTGTGTTCAGTAGGTGTGATACAATGTGTGTGTGCAATAGCTGTGATATAATGTGTGTGTGCAGTAGGTGTGATATAATGTCTGTGTGCAATAGGTGAGATATAATGTGTGTGTGCAGTAGGTGTGATATAATGTGTGTGGGCAGTAGGTGTGATATAATGTGTGTGTGCAGTAGGTGTGATACAATGTGTGTCTGCAGTAGGTGTGATATAATGTGTGTGTGCAGTAGGTGTGATGCAATGTGTGTGTGTAGTAGGTGTGATACAATGTGTGTGTGCAGCAGTTGTGATATAATGTGTGTGTGCAGTAGGTGTGATATAATGTGTGTGTGCAGCAGGTGTGATATGATGTGTATTTGCAGTAGGTGTGATATAATGTGTGTGTGCAGTAGGCGTGATACAATGTGTGTATGCAGTAGGTGTGGTATAATGTGTGTGTGCAGTAGGTGTGATATAATGTGTGTGTTCATTAAGTGTGATATAATCTGTGTGTGCAGTAGGTGTGATATAATGTGTGTGTGCCGTTGGTGTGATATAATGTGTGTGTGCAGTAGATGTGATATAATGTGTGTGTGCAGTAGGTGTGATATAATGTGTGTGTGCAGTAGGTGTGATATAATGTGTGTGTGCAGTAGGTGTGATATAATGTGTGTGTGCAGTAGGTGTGATATAATGTGTGTGGGCAGTAGGTGTGATATAATGTGTGTGTGCAGTAGGTGTGATATAATGTCTGTGTGCAGTAGGTGTGATATAATGTGTGTGTGCAGTAGGTTTGATACAATGTGTGTGTGCAGTAGGTGTGATAAAATGTGTGTGTGCAGTAGGTGTGATGTAATGTGTGTGTGCATTAGGTGTGATATAATGTGTGTGTGCAGTAGGTGTGATACAATGTGTGTGTGCAGTAGGTGTAATATAATGTGTGTGTGCAGTAGGTGTGATACAATGTGTGTGTGCAGTAGGTGTGATATAATGTGTGTGTGCAATAGGTGTGATATAATGTCTGTCTGCAGTAGGTGTGATATAATGTGTGTGTGCTGAAGCTGTGATATAATGTGAGTGTGCAGTAGGTGTGATGTAATGTGTGTGTGCATTAGGTGTGATATAATGTGTGTGTGCAGTAGGTGTGATACAATGTGTGTGTGCAGTAGGTGTAATATAATGTGTGTGTGCAGTAGGTGTGATACAATGTGTGTGTGCAGTAGGTGTGATATAATGTGTGTGTGCAATAGGTGTGATATAATGTCTGTCTGCAGTAGGTGTGATATAATGTGTGTGTGCTGAAGCTGTGATATAATGTGAGTGTGCAGTAGATGTGCTATAATGTGTCTGTGCAGTAGGTGTGATGTAATGTGTGTGTGCAGTAGGTGTGATATAATGTGTGTGTGCAGTAGTTGTGATACAATGTGTGTGTGCAGTAGGTGTAATATAATGTGTGTGTGCAGTAGGTGTGTTACAATGTGTGTGTGCAGTAGGTGTGATATAATGTGTGTGTGCAGTAGGTGTGATATAATGTGTGTATACAGTAAGTGTGATATAATGTGTTTGTGCAGCAGGTGTGATCTAATGTGTGTGTGCAGCAGGTGTGATATAATGTGTGTGTGCAGTAGGTGTGATATAACGTGTGTGTGCAGTAGGTGTGATATAATGTGTGTGTGCAGTAGGTGTGATATAATGTGTGTGTTCAGCAGGTGTGATACAATGTGTGTGTGCAATAGGTGAGATATAATGTGTGTGTGCAGTAGGTGTGATATAATGTGTGTGGCCAGTAGGTGTGATATAATGTGTGTGTGCAGTAGGTGTGATACAATGTGTGTCTGCAGTAGGTGTGATATAATGTGTGTGTGCAGTAGGTGTGATGCAATGTGTGTGTGTAGTCGGTGTGATACAATGTGTGTGTGCAGTAGGTGTGATATAATGTGTGTGTGCAGTAGGTGTGATGTAATGTGTGTCTGCAGTAGGTGTGATATGATGTGTATTTGCAGTAGGTGTGATATAATGTGTGTGTGCAGTAGGCGTGATACAATGTGTGTATGCAGTAGGTGTGGTATAATGTGTGTGTGCAGTAGGTGTGATATAATGTGTGTGTTCATTAAGTGTGATATAATCTGTGTGTGCAGTAGGTGTGATATAATGTGTGTGTGCCGTTGGTGTGATATAATGTGTGTGTGCAGTAGATGTGATATAATGTGTGTGTGCAGTAGCTGTGATATAATGTGTGTGTGCAGTAGGTGTGATATAATGTGTGTGTGCAGTAGGTGTGATATAATGTGTGTGTGCAGTAGGTTTGATATAATGTGTGTTTGCAGTGGGTGTGATGTAACGTTTGTGTGCAGCAGGTGTGATACAATGTGTGTGTGCAGTAGGTGTGATATAAAGTGTGTGTGCTGTAGCTGTGATACAATGTGTGTGTGCAGTAGGTGTGATATAATGTGTGTGTGCAGTAGGTGTGATATAATGTGTGTGGGCAGTAGGTGTGATATAATGTGTGTGTGCAGTAGGTGTGATATAATGTCTGTGTGCAGTAGGTGTGATATAATGTGTGTGTGCAGTAGGTTTGATACAATGTGTGTGTGCAGTAGGTGTGATAAAATGTGTGTGTGCAGTAGGTGTGATATAACGTGTGTGTTCAGTATGTGTGATAAGATGTGTGTGTGCAGTAGGTGTGATATAATGTGCGTGTGAAGTAGGTGTGATATAATGTGTGTGTGCAGTAGGTGTGATACAATGTGTGTCTGCAGTAGGTGTGATATAATGTGTGTGTGCAGTAGCTGTGATACAATGTGTGTGTGCAGTAGGAGTGATATAATGTGTGTGTGCAGTAGGAGTGATATAATGTGTGTGTGCAGTAGGTGTGATATAATGTGTGTGTGCAGTAGGTGTGATATAGTGTGTGTGTGCAGTAAGTGTGATATAATGTGTGTATGCTGTAGGTGTGAAACAATGTGTGTGTGCAGTAGGTGTGATACAATGTGTGTGTGCAGTAGGAGTGATATAATGTGTGTGTGCAGTAGTTGTGATATAATGTGTGTGTGCAGTATGTGTGATATAATGGGTGTGTGCAGTAGGTGTGATATAATTTGTGTGTGCAGTAGGTGTGATATAATGTGTGTGTGCAGTAGGAGTGATATAATGTGTGTGTGCAGTAGGTGTGACATAATGTGTGTGTGCAGTAGGTGTGACATATTGTGTGTGTGCAGTAGGTGTGATATAATGTGTGTGTGCAGCAAGTGTGATATAATGTGTGTTTGCAGTAGGTGTGACTTAATGTGTGTGTGCAGTAGGTGTGATATAACGTGTGTGTGCAGCAAGTGTGATATAATGTGTGTTTGCAGTAGGTGTGACATAATGTGTGTGTGCAGTAGGTGTGATATAATGTGTGTGTGCAGTAGGTGTGATATAATGTGTGTGTGCAGTAGGTGTGATACAATGTGTGTGTGCAGTAGGTGTGATATAATGTGTGTGCAGTAGGTGTGATATAATGTGTGTGTGCTGTAGTTGTGATATAATGTGTGTGTGCAGCAGGTTTGAAACAATATGTGTGTGCAGTTGGTGTGATTAAATGTGTGTGTGCAGTAGCTGTGATACAATGTGTGTGTGCAGTAGGAGTGATATATTGTGTGTGTGCAGTAGGAGTGATATAATGTGTGTGTGCAGTAGGTGTGATACAATGTGTGTGTGCAGTCAGTGTGATATAATGTGTGTGTGCAGTAGGTGTGATATAATGTGTGTCTGCAGTAAGTGTGATAGAATGTGTGTATGCTGTAGGTGTGATACAATGTGTGTGTGCAGTAGGTGTGATATAATGTGTGTGTGCAGTAGGTGTGATATAATGTGTGTGTGCAGTAGGTGTGATATAATGTGTGTGTGCAGTAGGTGTGATATAATGTGTGTGTGCAGTAGGTGTGACATTGTGTGTGTGCAGTAGGTGTGATATAACGTGTGTGTGCAGCAAGTGTGATATAATGTGTGTTTGCAGTAGGTGTGACATAATGTGTAGGTGCAGTAGGTGTGATATAATGTGTGTGTGCAGTAGGTGTGATATGATGTGTGTGTGCAGTAGGTGTGATACAATGTGTGTGTGCTGTAGGTGTGATGTAATGTGTGTGTGCAGTAGGGGGTGATATAACGTGTGTGTGCAGTAGGTGTGATATAATGTGTGTGTGCAGTAGGGGTGATATGATGTGTGTTTGCAGTAGGTGTGATTCAATGTGTGTGTGCAGTAGGTGTGATATGAGGTGTGTATGCAGAAGGTGTCATATGATGTGTGTGTGCAGTAGGTGTGATACAATGTGTGTGTGCAGTAGGTGTGATAAGATGTGTGTGTGCAGTAGGTGAGATACAATGTGTGTGTGCAGTAGGTGTGACATATTGTGTGTGTGCAGTAGGTGTGATATAACGTGTGTGTGCAGCAAGTGTGATATAATGTGTGTTTGCAGTAGGTGTGACATAATGTGTAGGTGCAGTAGGTGTGATATAATGTGTGTGTGCAGTAGGTGTGATATGATGTGTGTGTGCAGTAAGTGTGATACAATGTGTGTGTGCAGTAGGTGTGATATGATGTGTGTGTGCAGTAGGTGTGATACAATGTGTGTGTGCTGTAGGTGTGATATAATGTGTGTGTGCAGTAGGGGGTGATATAACATGTGTGTGCAGTAGGTGTGATATAATGTGTGTGTGCAGTAGGGGTGATATGATGTGTGTTTGCAGTAGGTGTGATTCAATGTGTGTGTGCAGTAGGTGTGATATGAGGTGTGTATGCAGAAGGTGTCATATGATGTGTGTGTGCAGTAGGTGTGATACAATGTGTGTGTGCAGTAGGTGTGATAAGATGTGTGTGTGCAGTAGGTGAGATACAATGTGTGTGTGCAGTAGGTGTGATATGATGTGTGTGTGCAGTAGGTGTGATACAATGTGTGTGTGCAGTAGGTGTGATATGATGTGTGTTTGCAGTAGGTGTGATATGATGTGTAGGTGCAGTAGGTGTGATACAATGTGTGTGTGCTGTAGGTGTGATATAATGTGTGTTTGCAGTAGTTGTGATACAATGTGTGTGTGCAGTAGGTGTGATATGATGTGTGTGTGCAGTAGGTGTGATACAATGTGTGTGTGCTGTAGGTGTGATACAATCTGTGTGTGCTGTAGCTGTGATACAATGTATGTGTGCAGTAGGTGTGATTTAATATGTGTGTGCTGTAGCTGTGATAAAATGTGTGTGTGCAGTAGGTGTGATATAATGTGTGTGTGCTGTAGGTGTGATACAATGTGTGTGTGCATTAGGTGTGATATAATGTGTGTGTGCAGTAGGTGTGATATAATGTGTCTGTGCAGTAGGTGTGATATAAGGTGTGTGTGCTGTAGCTGTGATACAATGTGTGTGTGCAGTAGGTGTGATATAATGTGTGTGTGCAGTAGGTGTGATAAAATGTGTGTGTGCAGTAGATATGATATCATTTGTGTGTGCTGTATGTGTGATACAATGTGTGTATGCAGTAGGAGTGATATAATGTGTGTGTGCAGTAGGTGTGATATAATGTGTGTGTGCAGTAGGTGTGATATAATGTGTGTGTGCATTAGGTGTGATATAATGTGTGTGTGCTGTAGCTGTGATATAATGTGTGTGTGCAGTAGGTGTGATATAATGTCTGTGTGCAGTAGGTTTGATATAATGTGTGTGTGCTGTAGCTGTGATATAATGTGTGTGTGCAGTAGGTGTGATATAATGTGTGTTTGCAGTAGGTGTGATATAATGTGTGTGTGCAGTATGTGTGATATAATGTGTGTGTGCAGTAGGTGTGATACAGTGTGTGTGCAGTAGGAGTGATACAATGTGTGTGTGCAGTAGGTGTCATATAATGTGTGTGTGCAGCAGGTGTGATACAATGTGTGTGTGCAGTAGGTGTGATATAATGTGTGTGTGCAGTAGGTGTGATATAATGTGTCTGTGCAGTAGGTGTGATATAATGTGTGTGTGCCGTAGGAGTGATATAATGTGTGTGTGCAGTAGCTGTGATATAATGTGTGTGTGCAGTTGGTGTGATATAATGTGTGTGTGCAGTAAGTGTGATATAATGTGTGTATGTTGTAGGTGTGATATAATGTGTGTGTGCAGTAGGTGTGATATAATGTGTGTGTGCAGCAGGTGTGATATAATGTGTGTGTGCAGTAGGTGTGATATAATGTGAGTGTGCAGTAGGAGTGATATAATGCGTGTGTGCAGTAGTCGTGATATAATGTGTGTGTGCAGTATGTGTGATATAATGTGTGTGTGCAGTAGGTGTGATATAATGTGTGTGTGCAGTAGGTGTGATATAATGTGTGTGTGCAGTAGGTGTGACATATTGTGTGTGTGCAGTAGGTGTGATATAACGTGTGTGTGCAGCAAGTGTGATTTAAAGTGTGTTTGCAGCAGGTGTGACATAATGTGTATGTGCAGTCGGTGTGATATAATGTGTGTGTGCAGTAGGTGTGATATGATGTGTGTGTGCAGTAGCTGTGATACAATGTGTGTGTGCTGTAGGTGTGATATAATGTGTGTGTGTAGTAGGGGGTGATATAACGTGTGTGTGCAGAAGGTGTGATATAATGTGTGTGTGCACTAGGTGTGATATGAGGTGTGTATGCAGAAGGTGTCATATGATGTGTGTGTGCAGTAGGTGTGATACAATGTCTGTGTGCTGTAGGTGTGATAAGATGTGTGTGTGCAGTAGGTGTGATACAATGTGTGTGTGCAGTAGGTGTGATATGATGTGTGTGTGCAGCAGGTGTGATACAATGTGTGTGTGCAGTAGGTGTGATATGATGTGTGTTTGCAGTAGGTGTGATATGATGTGTAGGTGCAGTAGGTGTGATACAATGTGTGTGTGCTGTAGGTGTGATATAATGTGTGTATGCAGTAGGTGTGATACAATGTGTGTGTGCAGTAGGTGTGATATGATTTGTGTGTGCAGTAGGTGTGATACAATGTGTGTGTGCTGTAGGTGTGATATAATGTGTGTGTGCAGTAGGGGGTGATATAACGTGTGTGTGCAGTAGGTGTGATATAATGTGTGTGTGCAGTAGGGGTGATATGATGTGTGTTTGCAGTAGGTGTGATTCAATGTGTGTGTGCAGTAGGTGTGATATGAGGTGTGTATGCAGAAGGTGTCATATGATGTGTGTGTGCAGTAGGTGTGATACAATGTGTGTGTGCAGTAGGTGTGATAAGATGTGTGTGTGCAGTAGGTGAGATACAATGTGTGTGTGCAGTAGGTGTGACATATTGTGTGTGTGCAGTAGGTGTGATATAACGTGTGTGTGCAGCAAGTGTGATATAATGTGTGTTTGCAGTAGGTGTGACATAATGTGTAGGTGCAGTAGGTGTGATATAATGTGTGTGTGCAGTAGGTGTGATATGATGTGTGTGTGCAGTAAGTGTGATACAATGTGTGTGTGCAGTAGGTGTGATATGATGTGTGTGTGCAGTAGGTGTGATACAATGTGTGTGTGCTGTAGGTGTGATATAATGTGTGTGTGCAGTAGGGGGTGATATAACATGTGTGTGCAGTAGGTGTGATATAATGTGTGTGTGCAGTAGGGGTGATATGATGTGTGTTTGCAGTAGGTGTGATTCAATGTGTGTGTGCAGTAGGTGTGATATGAGGTGTGTATGCAGAAGGTGTCATATGATGTGTGTGTGCAGTAGGTGTGATACAATGTGTGTGTGCAGTAGGTGTGATAAGATGTGTGTGTGCAGTAGGTGAGATACAATGTGTGTGTGCAGTAGGTGTGATATGATGTGTGTGTGCAGTAGGTGTGATACAATGTGTGTGTGCAGTAGGTGTGATATGATGTGTGTTTGCAGTAGGTGTGATATGATGTGTAGGTGCAGTAGGTGTGATACAATGTGTGTGTGCTGTAGGTGTGATATAATGTGTGTTTGCAGTAGGTGTGATACAATGTGTGTGTGCAGTAGGTGTGATATGATGTGTGTGTGCAGTAGGTGTGATACAATGTGTGTGTGCTGTAGGTGTGATACAATCTGTGTGTGCTGTAGCTGTGATACAATGTATGTGTGCAGTTGGTGTGATTTAATATGTGTGTGCTGTAGCTGTGATAAAATGTGTGTGTGCAGTAGGTGTGATATAATGTGTGTGTGCTGTAGGTGTGATACAATGTGTGTGTGCATTAGGTGTGATATGATGTGTGTGTGCAGTAGGTGTGATATAATGTGTCTGTGCAGTAGGTGTGATATAAGGTGTGTGTGCTGTAGCTGTGATACAATGTGTGTGTGCAGTAGGTGTGATATAATGTGTGTGTGCAGTAGGTGTGATAAAATGTGTGTGTGCAGTAGATATGATATCATTTGTGTGTGCTGTATGTGTGATACAATGTGTGTATGCAGTAGGAGTGATATAATGTGTGTGTGCAGTAGGTGTGATATAATGTGTGTGTGCAGTAGGTGTGATATAATGTGTGTGTGCATTAGGTGTGATATAATGTGTGTGTGCTGTAGCTGTGATATAATGTGTGTGTGCAGTAGGTGTGATATAATGTCTGTGTGCAGTAGGTTTGATATAATGTGTGTGTGCTGTAGCTGTGATATAATGTGTGTGTGCAGTAGGTGTGATATAATGTGTGTTTGCAGTAGGTGTGATATAATGTGTGTGTGCAGTATGTGTGATATAATGTGTGTGTGCAGTAGGTGTGATACAGTGTGTGTGCAGTAGGAGTGATACAATGTGTGTGTGCAGTAGGTGTCATATAATGTGTGTGTGCAGCAGGTGTGATACAATGTGCGTGTGCAGTAGGTGTGATATAATGTGTGTGTGCAGTAGGTGTGATATAATGTGTCTGTGCAGTAGGTGTGATATAATGTGTGTGTGCCGTAGGAGTGATATAATGTGTGTGTGCAGTAGCTGTGATATAATGTGTGTGTGCAGTTGGTGTGATATATTGTGTGTGTGCAGTAGGTGTGATATAATGTGTGTGTGCAGTAAGTGTGATATAATGTGTGTATGTTGTAGGTGTGATATAATGTGTGTGTGCAGTAGGTGTGATATAATGTGTGTGTGCAGCAGGTGTGATATAATGTGTGTGTGCAGTAGGTGTGATATAATGTGAGTGTGCAGTAGGAGTGATATAATGCGTGTGTGCAGTAGTCATGATATAATGTGTGTGTGCAGTATGTGTGATATAATGTGTGTGTGCAGTAGGTGTGATATAATGTGTGTGTGCAGTAGGAGTGATATAATGTGTGTGTGCAGTAGGTGTGATATAATGTGTGTGTGCAGTAGGTGTGACATATTGTGTGTGTGCAGTAGGTGTGATATAACGTGTGTGTGCAGCAAGTGTGATTTAATGTGTGTTTGCAGTAGGTGTGACATAATGTGTATGTGCAGTCGGTGTGATATAATGTGTGTGTGCAGTAGGTGTGATATGATGTGTGTGTGCAGTAGCTGTGATACAATGTGTGTGTGCTGTAGGTGTGATATAATGTGTGTGTGTAGTAGGGGGTGATATAACGTGTGTGTGCAGAAGGTGTGATATAATGTGTGTGTGCAGTAGGTGTGATATGAGGTGTGTATGCAGAAGGTGTCATATGATGTGTGTGTGCAGTAGGTGTGATACAATGTCTGTGTGCTGTAGGTGTGATAAGATGTGTGTGTGCAGTAGGTGTGATACAATGTGTGTGTGCAGTAGGTGTGATATGATGTGTGTGTGCAGCAGGTGTGATACAATGTGTGTGTGCAGTAGGTGTGATATGATGTGTGTTTGCAGTAGGTGTGATATGATGTGTAGGTGCAGTAGGTGTGATACAATGTGTGTGTGCTGTAGGTGTGATATAATGTGTGTATGCAGTAGGTGTGATACAATGTGTGTGTGCAGTAGGTGTGATATGATTTGTGTGTGCAGTAGGTGTGATACAATCTGTGTGTGCTGTAGCTGTGATACAATGTATGTGTGCAGTAGGTGTGATTTAATATGTGTGTGCTGTAGCTGTGATAAAATGTGTGTGTGCATTAGGTGTGATATAATGTGTGTGTGCTGTAGGTGTGGTACAATGTGTGTGTGCAGTAGGTGTGATATAATGTGTGTGTGCAGTAGGTGTGATATAATGTGTGTGTGCAGTAGGTGTGATATAATGTGTGTGTGCAGTAGGTGTGATACAATGTGTGTATGCTTTAGCTGTGCTACAATGTGTGTGTGCAGTAGGTGTGATATAATGTGTGTGTGCAGTAGGTGTGATATAATGTGCGTGTGCGGTAAGTGTGATATAATGTGTGTGTGCTGTAGCTGTGATAGAATGTGTGTGTGCAGTAGGTGTGATATAATGTGTGTGTGCTGTAGGTGTGATATAATGTGTGTGTGCAGTAGGTGTGATATAATGTGTGTGTGCAGTAGGTGTGATATAATTTGTGCGTGCAGTAGGTGTGGTATGTGTGTGTGCAGTAGGTGTGATATAATGTGTGTGTGCAGTAGGTGTGATATAATGTGTGTGTGCAGTAGGTGTGATATAATGTGTGTGTGCTGCAGCTGTGATACAATGTGTGTGTGCAGTAGGTGTGATATAATGTGTGTGTGCAGTAGGTGTGATATAATGTGTGTGGGCAGTAGGTGTGATATAATGTGCGTGTGCAGTAGTTGTGATATAATGTTTGTGTGCTGTAGGTGTGATATAATGTGTGTGTGCTGTAGCTGTGATAAAATGTGTGTGTGCTGTAGGTGTGATATAATGTGTGTTTGCAGTAGGTGTCATATAATGTGTGTGTGCAGTAGGTGTGATATAATGTGTGTGTGCTGTAGGTGTGAAATAATGTGTGTGTGCAGTAGGTGTGATATAATGTGTGTGTGCAGTAGGTGTGATATAATGTGTGTGTGCAGTAGGTGTGATATAATGTGTGTGTGCAGTAGGTGTGATATAATGTGTGTGTGCAGTAGGTGTGATACAATGTGTGTGTGCAGTAGGTGTGATATAATGTGTGTGCAGTAGGTGTGATACAGTGTGTGTGTGCAGTCGGAGTGATAAAATGTGTGTGTGCCGTAGGTGTGATATAATGTGTGTGTGCAGTAGGTGTGATATAACGTGTGTGTGCAGCAAGTGTGATATAATGTGTGTGCGCAGTAGGTGTGATATAATGTGTGTGTGCAGTAGGTGTGATATAATGTGTGTGTGCAGTAAGTGTGATATAATGTGTGTGTGCAGTAGGTGTGATATAATGTGTGTGTGCAGTAGGTGTGATATAATGTGTGTGTGCAGTAGGAGTGATATAATGTGTGTGTGCAGTCGTTGTGATATAATGTGTGTGTGCAGTAGGTGTGATATAATGTGTGTGTGCAGTAGGTGTGATATAATGTGTGTGTGCAGTAGGTGTGATATAATGTGTGTGTGCAGTAGGTGTGACATATTGTGTGTGTGCAGTCAGTATGACATAATGTGTGTGTGCAGTAGGTGTGATATAATGTGTGTGTGCAGCAAGTGTGATGTAATGTGTGTGTGCAGTAGGTGTGATACAGTGTGTGTGTGCAGTAGGAGTGATATAATGTGTGTGTGCAGTAGGTGTGATATAATGTGTGTGTGCAGTAGGTGTGATATAATGTGTGTGTGCAGTAGGTGTGATACAATGTGTGTGTGCAGTAGGTGTGATATAATGTGTGTGCAGTAGGTGTGATACAGTGTGTGTGTGCAGTCGGAGTGATAAAATGTGTGTGTGCCGTAGGTGTGATATAATGTGTGTGTGCAGTAGGTGTGATATAACGTGTGTGTGCAGCAAGTGTGATATAATGTGTGTGCGCAGTAGGTGTGATATAATGTGTGTGTGCAGTAGGTGTGATATAATGTGTGTGTGCAGTAAGTGTGATATAATGTGTGTGTGCAGTAGGTGTGATATAATGTGTGTGTGCAGTAGGTGTGATATAATGTGTGTGTGCAGTAGGAGTGATATAATGTGTGTGTGCAGTCGTTGTGATATAATGTGTGTGTGCAGTAGGTGTGATATAATGTGTGTGTGCAGTAGGTGTGATATAATGTGTGTGTGCAGTAGGTGTGATATAATGTGTGTGTGCAGTAGGTGTGACATATTGTGTGTGTGCAGTCAGTATGACATAATGTGTGTGTGCAGTAGGTGTGATATAATGTGTGTGTGCAGCAAGTGTGATGTAATGTGTGTGTGCAGTAGGTGTGATACAGTGTGTGTGTGCAGTAGGAGTGATATAATGTGTGTGTGCAGTAGGTGTGATACAGTGTGTGTGTGCAGTAGGAGAGATAAAATGTGTGTGTGCAGTAGGTGTGATATAATGTGTGTGCAGTATGTGTGATACAATTTGTGTGTGCAGTAGGTGTGATATAATGTGTGTGTGAAGTAGGTGTGATATAATGTGTGTGTGCAGTAGGTGTGATACAATGTGTGTGTGCAGTAGGTGTGATATAATGTGTGTGTGCAGTAGGTGTGATACAGTGTGTGTGTGCAGTAGGAGTGATATAATGTGTGTTCAGCAAGTGTGATATAATGTGTGTGTGCAGTAGGTGTGACATAATGTGTGTGTGCAGTAGGTGTGATATAAAGTGTGTGTGCAGCAAGTGTGATATAATGTGTGTTTGCAGTTGGTGTGACATAATGTGTGTGTGCAGTAGGTGTGATTTAACGTGTGTGTGCAGCAAGTGTGATATAATGTGTGTGTGCAGTAGGTGTGACATAATGTGTGTGTGCAATAGGTGTGATATAACGTGTGTGTGCAGCAAGTGTGATATAATGTGTGTTTTCAGTAGGTGTGACATAATGTGTGTGTGCAGTAAGTGTGATATAACATGTGTGTGCAGCAAGTGTGATATAATGTGTGTGTGCAGTAGGTGTGATATAATGTGTGTCTGCATTAGGTGTGATATAATGTGTGTGTGCAGTAGGTGTGATATAATGTGTGTGTGCAGTAGGTGTGATATAATGTGTGTGTGCAGTAGGTGTGATATAATGTGTGTGTGCTGTAGCGGTGATACAATGTGTGTGTGCAGTAGGTGTGATATAATGTGTGTGTGCAGTAGGTGTGATATAGTGTGTGTGTGCAGTAGGTGTGATATAATGTGTGTGTGCAGTAGGTGTGATACAATGTGTGTGTGCAGTAGGTGTGATATAATGTGTGTGTGCAGTAAGTGTGATACAATGTTTGTGTGCAATAAGTGTGATATAATGTGTGTGTGCAGTAGCTGTGATACAATGTGTGTGTGCAGTAGGTGTCATATAACGTGTGTGTGCAGCAAGTGTGATATAATGTGTGTGCAGTAGGTGTGACATAATGTGTGTGTGCAGTAGGTGTGATATAACGTGTGTGTGCAGCAAGTGTGATATAATGTGTGTGTGCAGTAGGTGTGAAATAATGTGTGTGTGCAGTAGGTGTGATATATCGTGTGTGTGCAGCAAGTGTGATATAATGTGTGTGTGCTATCGGTGTGACATACTGTGTGTGTGCAGTAGGTGTGATATAAAGTGTGTGTGCAGCAAGTGTGATATAATGTGTGTGTGCAGTAGGTGTGATATAATGTGTGTGTGCAGCAGGTGTGATATTATGTGCATGTGCAGTAGGAGTGGTATAATGTGTGTGTGCAGCAGGTGTGAAATTATGTGCGTGTGCAGTAGGAGTGGTATAATGTGTGTGTGCAGTAGGTGTGATATAATGTGTGTGTGCAGTCGGTGTGATATAATGTGTGTGTGCAGTAGGTGTGATATAATGTGAGTGTGCAGTAGGTGTGATATAATGTGTGTGTGCAGTAGGAGTGATATAATGTGTGTGTGCAGTAGGTGTGATATAATGTGTGTGTGCAGTAGGAGTGATACAATGTGTGTGTGCAGTAGGTGTGATATAATGCATGTGTGCAGTAGGTGTGATATAATGTGTGTGCGCAGTAGGAGTGATACAATGTGTGTGTGCAGTAGGTGTGATATAATGTGTGTGTGCAGTAGGTGTGATATGTGTGTGTGCAGTAGGAGTGATATAATGTGTGTATGCAGTAGGTGTGATACAATGTGTGCGCAGCAGGTGTGATACAATGTGTGTGTGCAGTAGGTGTGATATAATGTGTGTGTGCAGTCGGTGTGACATAATGTGTGTGTGCTGTAGCTGTGATACAATGTGTGTGTGCAGTAGGTGTGATATAATGTGTGTGTGCAGTAGGTGTGATATAATGTGTGTGTGCAGTAGGTGTGATATAATGTGTGTGTGCTGTAGCTGTGATACAATGTGTGTTTGAAGTAGGTGTGATATAATGTGTGCGTGCAGTAGATTTGATATAATGTGTGTGTGCATTAGGTGTGATATAATGTGTGTGTGCAGTAGGTGTGATACAATGTGTATGTGCACTATCTGTGATATAATGTGTGTCTGCAGTAGGTGTGATATAATGTGTGTGTGCAGTAGGTGAGATATAATTTGTGTGCAGTAGGTGTGATATAATGTGTGTTTGCAGTATGTGTGATATAATGTGTGTGTGCAGTAGGTGTGATATAATGTGTGTGTGCAGTAGGTGTGATATAATGTGTGTGTGCAGTAGGTGTGATGCAATGTGTGTGTGCAGTAGGTGTGATATAATGTGTGTGTGCAGTAGGTGTGATACAATGTGTGTGTGCAGTAGGTGTGATATGATGTGTGTTTGCAGTAGATGTGAAAAGTGTCTGTGCAGTAGGTGTGGTATAATGTGTGTGTGCAGTAGGTGTGATATAATGTGTGTGTGCAGTAGGTGTGAGATAATATGTGTATGCAGTAGGTGTGATATAATGTGTGTGTGCAGTAGGTGTGATATAATGTGTGTGTGCAGTAGGTGTGATATAATTTGTGCGTGCAGTAGGTGTGATATGTGTGTGTGCAGTAGGTGTGATATAATGGGCGTGTGCAGTAGGTGTGACATAATGTGTGTGTGCAGTAGGTGTGATATAATGTGTGTGTGCTGTAGCTGTGATACAATGTGTGTGTGCAGTATGTGTGATATAATGTGTGTGTGCAGTAGTTGTGATATAATGTGTGTGGGCAGTAGGTGTGCTATAATGTGCGTGTGCAGTAGCTGTGATATAATGTTTGTGTGCTGTAGGTGTGATATAATGTGTGTGTGCAGTAGGTGTGATACAATGTGTGTGTGCAGTAGGTGTGATATAATGTGTGTGTGCAGTAAGTGTGATACAATGTGTGTGTGCAATAGGTGTGATATAATGTGTGTGTGCAGTAGCTGTGATACAATGTGTGTGTGCAGTAGCTGTCATATAACGTGTGTGTGCAGCAAGTGTGATATAATGTGTGTGTGCAGTAGGTGTGATGTAATGTCTGTGTGCAGTAGGAGTGATATAATGTGTGTGTGCAATAGGTGTGATATAATGTGTGTGCAGTAGGTGTGACATAATGTGTGTGTACAGTAGGTGTGATATAACGTGTGTGTGCAGCAAGTGTGATATAATGTGTGTGTGCAGTAGGTGTGAAATAATGTGTGTGTGCAGTAGGTGTGATATATCGTGTGTGTGCAGCAAGTGTGATATAATGTGTGTGTGCTGTAGGTGTGACATAATGTGTGTGTGCAGTAGGTGTGATATAACGTGTGTGTGCAGCAAGTGTGATATAATGTGTGTGTGCAGTAGGTGTGATATAATGTGTGTGTGCAGCAGGTGTGATATTATGTGCATGTGCAGTAGGAGTGGTATAATGTGTGTGTGCAGTAGGTGTGATATAATGTGTGTGTGCAGTAGGTGTGATATAATGTGTGTGTGCAGTTGGTGTGATATAATGTGAGTGTGCAGTAGGTGTGATATAATGTGTGTGTGCAGTAGGAGTGATATAATGTGTGTGTGCAATAGGTGTGATATAATGTGTGTATGCAGTAGGAGTGATACAATGTGTGTGTGCAGTAGGTGTGATATAATGTGTGTGTGCAGTAGGTGTGATATAATGTGTGTGCGCAGTAGGAGTGATACAATGTGTGTGTGCAGTAGGTGTGATATAATGTGTGTGTGCAGTAGGTGTGATATAATGTGTGTGTGCAGTAGGAGTGATATAATGTGTGTATGCAGTAGGTGTGATACAATGTGTGTGCAGTAGGTGTGATACAATGTGTGTGTGCATTAGGTGTGATATAATGTGTGTGTGCAGTCGGTGTGATATAATGTGTGTGTGCAGTAGGTGTGCTACAATGTGTGTGTGCAGTAGGTGTGATATAATGTGTGTGCAGTAGGTGTGATATAATGTGTGTGTGCTGTAGTTGTGATATAATGTGTGTGTGCAGTAGGTTTGAAACAATATGTGTGTGCAGTTGGTGTGATTAAATGTGTGTGTGCAGTAGCTGTGATACAATGTGTGTGTGCAGTAGGAGTGATATATTGTGTGTGTGCAGTAGGAGTGATATAATGTGTGTGTGCAGTAGGTGTGATACAATGTGTGTGTGCAGTCGGTGTGATATAATGTGTGTGTGCAGTAGGTGTGATATAATGTGTGTCTGCAGTAAGTGTGATAGAATGTGTGTATGCTGTAGGTGTGATACAATGTGTGTGTGCAGTAGGTGTGATATAATGTGTGTGTGCTGTAGGTGTGATATAATGTGTGTGTGCAGTAGGTGTGATATAATGTGTGTGTGCAGTAGGTGTGATATAATGTGTGTGTGCAGTAGGTGTGACATATTGTGTGTGTGCAGTAGGTGTGATATAACGTGTGTGTGCAGCAAGTGTGATATAATGTGTGTTTGCAGTAGGTGTGACATAATGTGTAGGTGCAGTAGGTGTGATATAATGTGTGTGTGCAGTAGGTGTGATATGATGTGTGTGTGCAGTAAGTGTGATACAATGTGTGTGTGCAGTAGGTGTGATATGATGTGTGTGTGCAGTAGGTGTGATACAATGTGTGTGTGCTGTAGGTGTGATATAATGTGTGTGTGCAGTAGGGGGTGATATAACATGTGTGTGCAGTAGGTGTGATATAATGTGTGTGTGCAGTAGGGGTGATATGATGTGTGTTTGCAGTAGGTGTGATTCAATGTGTGTGTGCAGTAGGTGTGATATGAGGTGTGTATGCAGAAGGTGTCATATGATGTGTGTGTGCAGTAGGTGTGATATAATGTGTGTGTGCAGTAGGTGTGATAAGATGTGTGTGTGCAGTAGGTGAGATACAATGTGTGTGTGCAGTAGGTGTGATATGATGTGTGTGTGCAGTAGGTGTGATACAATGTGTGTGTGCAGTAGGTGTGATATGATGTGTGTTTGCAGTAGGTGTGATATGATGTGTAGGTGCAGTAGGTGTGATACAATGTGTGTGTGCTGTAGGTGTGATATAATGTGTGTTTGCAGTAGTTGTGATACAATGTGTGTGTGCAGTAGGTGTGATATGATGTGTGTGTGCAGTAGGTGTGATACAATGTGTGTGTGCTGTAGGTGTGATACAATCTGTGTGTGCTGTAGCTGTGATACAATGTATGTGTGCGGTAGGTGTGATTTAATATGTGTGTGCTGTAGCTGTGATAAAATGTGTGTGTGCAGTAGGTGTGATATAATGTGTGTGTGCTGTAGGTGTGATACAATGTGTGTGTGCATTAGGTGTGATATAATGTGTGTGTGCAGTAGGTGTGATATAATGTGTCTGTGCAGTAGGTGTGATATAAGGTGTGTGTGCTGTAGCTGTGATACAATGTGTGTGTGCAGTAGGTGTGATATAATGTGTGTGTGCAGTAGGTGTGATAAAATGTGTGTGTGCAGTAGATATGATATCATTTGTGTGTGCTGTATGTGTGATACAATGTGTGTATGCAGTAGGAGTGATATAATGTGTGTGTGCAGTAGGTGTGATATAATGTGTGTATGCAGTAGGGGTGATATAATGTGTGTGTGCATTAGGTGTGATATAATGTGTGTGTGCTGTAGCTGTGATATAATGTGTGTGTGCAGTAGGTGTGATATAATGTCTGTGTGCAGTAGGTTTGATATAATGTGTGTGTGCTGTAGCTGTGATATAATGTGTGTGTGCAGTAGGTGTGATATAATGTGTGTTTGCAGTAGGTGTGATATAATGTGTGTGTGCAGTATGTGTGATATAATGTGTGTGTGCAGTAGGTGTGATACAGTGTGTGTGCAGTAGGAGTGATACAATGTGTGTGTGCAGTAGGTGTAATATAATGTGTGTGTGCAGTAGCTGTGATATAATGTGTGTGTGCAGTTGGTGTGATATATTGTGTGTGTGCAGTAGGTGTGATATAATGTGTGTGTGCAGTAAGTGTGATATAATGTGTGTATGTTGTAGGTGTGATATAATGTGTGTCTGCAGTAGGTGTGATATAATGTGTGTGTGCAGTAGGTGAGATATAATTTGTGTGCAGTAGGTGTGATATAATGTGTGTTTGCAGTATGTGTGATATAATTTGTGTGTGCAGTAGGTGTGATATAATGTGTGTGTGCAGTAGGTGTGATATAATGTGTGTGTGCAGTAGGTGTGATGCAATGTGTGTGTGCAGTAGGTGTGATATAATGTGTGTGTGCAGTAGGTGTGATACAATGTGTGTGTGCAGTAGGTGTGATATGATGTGTGTTTGCAGTAGATGTGAAAAGTGTCTGTGCAGTAGGTGTGGTATAATGTGTGTGTGCAGTAGGTGTGATATAATGTGTGTGTGCAGTAGGTGTGATATAATATGTGTATGCAGTAGGTGTGATATAATGTGTGTGTGCAGTAGGTGTGATATAATTTGTGCGTGCAGTAGGTGTGATATGTGTGTGTGCAGTAGGTGTGATATAATGGGCGTGTGCAGTAGGTGTGACATAATGTGTGTGTGCAGTAGGTGTGATATAATGTGTGTGTGCTGTAGCTGTGATACAATGTGTGTGTGCAGTATGTGTGATATATTGTGTGTGTGCAGTAGTTGTGATATAATGTTTGTGTGCTGTAGGTGTGATATACTGTGTGTGTGCAGTAGGTGTGATACAATGTGTGTGTGCAGTAGGTGTGATATAATGTGTGTGTGCAGTAAGTGTGATACAATGTGTGTGTGCAATAGGTGTGATATAATGTGTGTGTGCAGTAGCTGTGATACAATGTGTGTGTGCAGTAGCTGTCATATAACGTGTGTTTGCAGCAAGTGTGATATAATGTGTGTGTGCAGTAGGTGTGATGTAATGTCTGTGTGCAGTAGGAGTGATATAATGTGTGTGTGCAATAGGTGTGATATAATGTGTGTGCTGTAGGTGTGACATAATGTGTGTGTGCAGTAGGTGTGATATAACGTGTGTGTGCAGCAAGTGTGATATAATGTGTGTGTGCAGTAGGTGTGAAATAATGTGTGTGTGCAGTAGGTGTGATATATCGTGTGTGTGCAGCAAGTGTGATATAATGTGTGTGTGCTGTAGGTGTGACATAATGTGTGTGTGCAGTAGGTGTGATATAACGTGTGTGTGCAGCAAGTGTGATATAATGTGTGTGTGCAGTAGGTGTGATATAATGTGTGTGTGCAGCAGGTGTGATATTATGTGCATGTGCAGTAGGAGTGGTATAATGTGTGTGTGCAGTAGGTGTGATATAATGTGTGTGTGCAGTAGGTGTGATATAATGTGTGTGTGCAGTTGGTGTGATATAATGTGAGTGTGCAGTAGGTGTGATATAATGTGTGTGTGCAGTAGGAGTGATATAATGTGTGTGTGCAATAGGTCTGATATAATGTGTGTATGCAGTAGGAGTGATACAATGTGTGTGTGCAGTAGGTGTGATATAATGTGTGTGTGCAGTAGGTGTGATATAATGTGTGTGCGCAGTAGGAGTGATACAATGTGTGTGTGCAGTAGGTGTGATATAATGTGTGTGTGCAGTAGGTGTGATATAATGTGTGTGTGCAGTAGGAGTGATATAATGTGTGTATGCAGTAGGTGTGATACAATGTGTGTGCAGTAGGTGTGATACAATGTGTGTGTGCATTAGGTGTGATATAATGTGTGTGTGCAGTAGGAGTGATATAATGTGTGTATGCAGTAGGTGTGATACAATGTGTGTGCAGTAGGTGTGATACAATGTGTGTGTGCATTAGGTGTGATATAATGTGTGTGTGCAGTCGGTGTGATATAATGTGTGTGTGCAGTAGGTGTGATACAATGTGTGTGTGCAGTAGGTGTGATATAATGTGTGTGCAGTAGGTGTGATATAATGTGTGTGTGCTGTAGTTGTGATATAATGTGTGTGTGCAGTAGGTTTGAAACAATATGTGTGTGCAGTTGGTGTGATTAAATGTGTGTGTGCAGTAGCTGTGATACAATGTGTGTGTGCAGTAGGAGTGATATATTGTGTGTGTGCAGTAGGAGTGATATAATGTGTGTGTGCAGTAGGTGTGATACAATGTGTGTGTGCAGTCGGTGTGATATAATGTGTGTGTGCAGTAGGTGTGATATAATGTGTGTCTGCAGTAAGTGTGATAGAATGTGTGTATGCTGTAGGTGTGATACAATGTGTGTGTGCAGTAGGTGTGATATAATGTGTGTGTGCAGTAGGTGTGATACAATGTGTGTGTGCAGTCGGTGTGATATAATGTGTGTGTGCAGTAGGTGTGATATAACGTGTGTGTGCAGCAAGTGTGATATAATGTGTGTTTGCAGTAGGTGTGACATAATGTGTAGGTGCAGTAGGTGTGATATAATGTGTGTGTGCAGTAGGTGTGATTTGATGTGTGTGTGCAGTAAGTGTGATACAATGTGTGTGTGCAGTAGGTGTGATATGATGTGTGTGTGCAGTAGGTGTGATACAATGTGTGTGTGCTGTAGGTGTGATATAATGTGTGTGTGCAGTAGGGGGTGATATAACATGTGTGTGCAGTAGGTGTGATATAATGTGCGTGTGCAGTAGGGGTGATATGATGTGTGTTTGCAGTAGGTGTGATTCAATGTGTGTGTGCAGTAGGTGTGATATGAGGTGTGTATGCAGAAGGTGTCATATGATGTGTGTGTGCAGTAGGTGTGATACAATGTGTGTGTGCAGTAGGTGTGATAAGATGTGTGTGTGCAGTAGGTGAGATACAATGTGTGTGTGCAGTAGGTGTGATATGATGTGTGTGTGCAGTAGGTGTGATACAATGTGTGTGTGCAGTAGGTGTGATATGATGTGTGTTTGCAGTAGGTGTGATATGATGTGTAGGTGCAGTAGGTGTGATACAATGTGTGTGTGCTGTAGGTGTGATATAATGTATGTTTGCAGTAGGTGTGATACAATGTGTGTGTGCAGTAGGTGTGATATGATGTGTGTGTGCAGTAGGTGTGATACAATGTGTGTGTGCTGTAGGTGTGATACAATCTGTGTGTGCTGTAGCTGTGATACAATGTATGTGTGCAGTAGGTGTGATTTAATATGTGTGTGCTGTAGCTGTGATAAAATGTGTGTGTGCAGTAGGTGTGATATAATGTGTGTGTGCTGTAGGTGTGATACAATGTGTGTGTGCATTAGGTGTGATATAATGTGTGTGTGCAGTAGGTGTGATATAATGTGTCTGTGCAGTAGGTGTGATATAAGGTGTGTGTGCTGTAGCTGTGATACAATGTGTGTGTGCAGTAGGTGTGATATAATGTGTGTGTGCAGTAGGTGTGATAAAATGTGTGTGTGCAGTAGATATGATATCATTTGTGTGTGCTGTATGTGTGATACAATGTGTGTATGCAGTAGGAGTGATATAATGTGTGTGTGCAGTAGGTGTGATATAATGTGTGTGTGCAGTAGGTGTGATATAATGTGTGTGTGCATTAGGTGTGATATAATGTGTGTGTGCTGTAGCTGTGATATAATGTGTGTGTGCAGTAGGTGTGATATAATGTCTGTGTGCAGTAGGTTTGATATAATGTGTGTGTGCTGTAGCTGTGATATAATGTGTGTGTGCAGTAGGTGTGATATAATGTGTGTTTGCAGTAGGTGTGATATAATGTGTGTGTGCAGTATGTGTGATATAATGTGTGTGTGCAGTAGGTGTGATACAGTGTGTGTGCAGTAGGAGTGATACAATGTGTGTGTGCAGTAGGTGTAATATAATGTGTGTGTGCAGCAGGTGTGATACAATGTGTGTGTGCAGTAGGTGTGATATAATGTGTGTGTGCAGTAGGTGTGATATAATGTGTCTGTGCAGTAGGTGTGATATAATGTGTGTGTGCCGTAGGATTGATATAATGTGTGTGTGCAGTAGCTGTGATATAATGTGTGTGTGCAGTTGGTGTGATATATTGTGTGTGTGCAGTAGGTGTGATATAATGTGTGTGTGCAGTAAGTGTGATATAATGTGTGTATGTTGTAGGTGTGATATAATGTGTGTCTGCAGTAGGTGTGATATAATGTGTGTGTGCAGTAGGTGAGATATAATTTGTGTGCAGTAGGTGTGATATAATGTGTGTTTGCAGTATGTGTGATATAATTTGTGTGTGCAGTAGGTGTGATATAATGTGTGTGTGCAGTAGGTGTGATATAATGTGTGTGTGCAGTAGGTGTGATGCAATGTGTGTGTGCAGTAGGTGTGATATAATGTGTGTGTGCAGTAGGTGTGATACAATGTGTGTGGGCAGTAGGTGTGATATGATGTGTGTTTGCAGTAGATGTGAAAAGTGTCTGTGCAGTAGGTGTGGTATAATGTGTGTGTGCAGTAGGTGTGATATAATGTGTGTGTGCAGTAGGTGTGATATAATATGTGTATGCAGTAGGTGTGATATAATGTGTGTGTGCAGTAGGTGTGATATAATGTGTGTGTGCAGTAGGTGTGATATAATTTGTGCGTGCAGTAGGTGTGATATGTGTGTGTGCAGTAGGTGTGATATAATGGGCGTGTGCAGTAGGTGTGACATAATGTGTGTGTTCAGTAGGTGTGATATAATGTGTGTGTGCTGTAGCTGTGATACAATGTGTGTGTGCAGTATGTGTGATATAATGTGTGTGTGCAGTAGTTGTGATATAATGTGTGTGGGCAGTAGGTGTGATATAATGTGCGTGTGCAGTAGCTGTGATATAATGTTTGTGTGCAGTAGGAGTGATATAATGTGTGTGTGCAGTAGGTGTGATACAATGTGTGTATGCAATAGCTGTGATATAATGTGTGTGTGCAGTAGCTGTGATACAATGTGTGTGTGCAGTAGCTGTCATATAACGTGTGTGTGCAGCAAGTGTGATATAATGTGTGTGTGCAGTAGGTGTGATGTAATGTCTGTGTGCAGTAGGAGTGATATAATGTGTGTGTGCAATAGGTGTGATATAATGTGTGTGCAGTAGGTGTGACATAATGTGTGTGTGCAGTAGGTGTGATATAACGTGTGTGTGCAGCAAGTGTGATATAATGTGTGTGTGCAGTAGGTGTGAAATAATGTGTGTGTGCAGTAGGTGTGATATATCGTGTGTGTGCAGCAAGTGTGATATAATGTGTGTGTGCTGTAGGTGTGACATAATGTGTGTGTGCAGTAGGTGTGATATAACGTGTGTGTGCAGCAAGTGTGATATAATGTGTGTGTGCAGTAGGTGTGATATAATGTGTGTGTACAGCAGGTGTGATATTATGTGCATGTGCAGTAGGAGTGGTATAATGTGTGTGTGCAGTAGGTGTGATATAATGTGTGTGTGCAGTAGGTGTGATATAATGTGTGTGTGCAGTTGGTGTGATATAATGTGAGTGTGCAGTAGGTGTGATATAATGTGTGTGTGCAGTAGGAGTGATATAATGTGTGTGTGCAATAGGTGTGATATAATGTGTGTATGCAGTAGGAGTGATACAATGTGTGTGTGCAGTAGGTGTGATATAATGTGTGTGTGCAGTAGGTGTGATATAATGTGTGTGCGCAGTAGGAGTGATACAATGTGTGTGTGCAGTAGGTGTGATATAATGTGTGTGTGCAGTAGGTGTGATATAATGTGTGTGTGCAGTAGGAGTGATATAATGTGTGTATGCAGTAGGTGTGATACAATGTGTGTGCAGTAGGTGTGATACAATGTGTGTGTGCATTAGGTGTGATATAATGTGTGTGTGCAGTCGGTGTGATATAATGTGTGTGTGCAGTAGGTGTGATACAATGTGTGTGTGCAGTAGGTGTGATATAATGTGTGTGCAGTAGGTGTGATATAATGTGTGTGTGCTGTAGTTGTGATATAATGTGTGTGTGCAGTAGGTTTGAAACAATATGTGTGTGCAGTTGGTGTGATTAAATGTGTGTGTGCAGTAGCTGTGATACAATGTGTGTGTGCAGTAGGAGTGATATATTGTGTGTGTGCAGTAGGAGTGATATAATGTCTGTGTGCAGTAGGTGTGATACAATGTGTGTGTGCAGTCGGTGTGATATAATGTGTGTGTGCAGTAGGTGTGATATAATGTGTGTCTGCAGTAAGTGTGATAGAATGTGTGTATGCTGTAGGTGTGATACAATGTGTGTGTGCAGTAGGTGTGATATAATGTGTGTGTGCAGTAGGTGTGATATAATGTGTGTGTGCAGTAGGTGTGATATAATGTGTGTGTGCAGTAGGTGTGACATATTGTGTGTGTGCAGTAGGTGTGATATAACGTGTGTGTGCAGCAAGTGTGATATAATGTGTGTTTGCAGTAGGTGTGACATAATATGTAGGTGCAGTAGGTGTGATATAATGTGTGTGTGCAGTAGGTGTGATATGATGTGTGTGTGCAGTAAGTGTGATACAATGTGTGTGTGCAGTAGGTGTGATATGATGTGTGTGTGCAATAGGTGTGATAAAATGTGTGTGTGCTGTAGGTGTGATATAATGTGTGTGTGCAGTAGGGGGTGATATAACATGTGTGTGCAGTAGGTGTGATATAATGTGTGTGTGCAGTAGGGGTGATATGATGTGTGTTTGCAGTAGGTGTGATTCAATGTGTGTGTGCAGTAGGTGTGATATGAGGTGTGTATGCAGAAGGTGTCATATGATGTGTGTGTGCAGTAGGTGTGATACAATGTGTGTGTGCAGTAGGTGTGATAAGATGTGTGTGCAGTAGGTGAGATACAATGTGTGTGTGCAGTAGGTGTGATATGATGTGTGTGTGCAGTAGGTGTGATACAATGTGTGTGTGCAGTAGGTGTGATATGATGTGTAGGTGCAGTAGGTGTGATACAATGTGTGTGTGCTGTAGGTGTGATATAATGTGTGCTTGCAGTAGGTGTGATACAATGTGTGTGTGCAGTAGGTGTGATATGATGTGTGTGTGCAGTAGGTGTGATACAATGTGTGTGTGCTGTCGGTGTGATACAATCTGTGTGTGCTGTAGCTGTGATACAATGTATGTGTGCAGTAGGTGTGATTTAATATGTGTGTGCTGTAGCTGTGATAAAATGTGTGTGTGCAGTCGGTGTGATATAATGTGTGTGTGCTGTAGGTGTGATACAATGTGTGTGTGCATTAGGTGTGATATAATGTGTGTGTGCAGTAGGTGTGATATAATGTGTCTGTGCAGTAGGTGTGATATAAGGTGTGTGTGCTGTAGCTGTGATACAATGTGTGTGTGCAGTAGGTGTGATATAATGTGTGTGTGCAGTAGGTGTGATAAAATGTGTGCGTGCAGCAGATATGAAAGCATTTGTGTGTGCTGTATGTGTGATATAATGTGTGTATGCAGTAGGAGTGATATAATGTGTGTGTGCAGTAGGTGTGATATAATGTGTGTGTGCAGTAGGTGTGTTATAATGTGTGTGTGCATTAGGTGTGATATAATGTGTGTGTGCTGTAGCTGTGATATAATGTGTGTGTGCAGTAGGTGTGATATAATGTCTGTGTGCAGTAGGTTTGATATAATGTGTGTGTGCTGTAGCTGTGATATAATGTGTGTGTGCAGTAGGTGTGATATAATGTGTGTTTGCAGTAGGTGTGATATAATGTGTGTGTGCAGTATGTGTGATATAATGTGTGTGTGCAGTAGGTGTGATACAGTGTGTGTGCAGTAGGAGTGATACAATGTGTGTGTGCAGTAGGTGTAATATAATGTGTGTGTGCAGCAGGTGTGATATAATGTGTCTGTGCAGTAGGTGTGATATAATGTGTGTGTGCCGTAGGAGTGATATAATGTGTGTGTGCAGTAGCTGTGATATAATGTGTGTGTGCAGTTGGTGTGATATATTGTGTGTGTGCAGTAGGAGTGATATAATGTGTGTGTGCAGTAAGTGTGATATAATGTGTGTATGTTGTAGGTGTGATATAATGTGTGTGTGCAGTAGGTGTGATATAATGTGTGTGTGCAGTAGGTGTGATATAATGTGTGTGTGCAGTAGGTGTGATATAATGTGAGTGTGCAGTAGGAGTGATATAATGCGTGTGTGCAGTAGTCGTGATATAATGTGTGTGTGCAGTATGTGTGATATAATGTGTGTGTGCAGTAGGTGTGATATAATGTGTGTGTGCAGTAGGAGTGATATAATGTGTGTGCGCAGTAGGTGTGATATAATGTGTGTGTGCAGTAGGTGTGACATATTGTGTGTGTGCAGTAGGTGTGATATAACGTGTGTGTGCAGCAAGTGTGATTTAATGTGTGTTTGCAGTAGGTGTGACATAATGTGTATGTGCAGTCGATGTGATATAATGTGTGTGTGCAGTAGGTGTGATATGATGTGTGTGTGCAGTAGCTGTGATACAATGTGTGTGTGCTGTAGGTGTGATATAATGTGTGTGTGTAGTAGGGGGTGATATAACGTGTGTGTGCAGAAGGTGTGATATAATGTGTGTGTGCAGTAGGTGTGATATGAGGTGTGTATGCAGAAGGTTTCATATGATGTGTGTGTGCAGTAGGTGTGATACAATGTCTGTGTGCTGTAGGTGTGATAAGATGTGTGTGTGCAGTAGGTGTGATACAATGTGTGTGTGCAGTAGGTGTGATATGATGTGTGTGTGCAGTAGGTGTGATACAATGTGTGTGTGCAGTAGGTGTGATATGATGTGTGTTTGCAGTAGGTGTGATATGATGTGTAGGTGCAGTAGGTGTGATACAATGTGTGTGTGCTGTAGGTGTGATATAATGTGTGTATGCAGTAGGTGTGATACAATCTGTGTGAGCTGTAGCTGTGATACAATGTGTGTGTGCAGTAGGTGTGATATAATGTGTGTGTGCTGTAGGTGTGGTACAATGTGTGTGTGCAGTAGGTGTGATATAATGTGTGTGTGCAGTAGGTGTGATATAATGTGTGTGTGCAGTAGGTGTGATATAATGTGTGTGTGCAGTAGGTGTGATACAATGTGTGTATGCTTTAGCTGTGCTGCAATGTGTGTGTGCAGTAGGTGTGATATAATGTGTGTGTGCAGTAGGTGTGATATAATGTGCGTGTGCGGTAAGTGTGATATAATGTGTGTGTGCTGTAGCTGTGATAGAATCTGTGTGTGCAGTAGGTGTGATATAATGTGTGTGTGCTGTAGGTGTGATATAATGTGTGTGTGCAGTAGGTGTGATATAATGTGTGTGTGCAGTAGGTGTGATATAATTTGTGCGTGCAGTAGGTGTGGTATGTGTGTGTGCAGTAGGTGTGATATAATGTGTGTGTGCAGTAGGTGTGATATAATGTGTGTGTGCAGTAGGTGTGATATAATGTGTGTGTGCTGCAGCTGTGATACAATGTGTGTGTGCAGTAGGTGTGATATAATGTGTGTGTGCAGTAGGTGTGATATAATGTGTGTGGGCAGTAGGTGTGATATAATGTGCGTGTGCAGTAGTTGTGATATAATGTTTGTGTGCTGTAGGTGTGATATAATGTGTGTGTGCTGTAGCTGTGATAAAATGTGTGTGTGCTGTAGGTGTGATATAATGTGTGTTTGCAGTAGGTGTCATATAATGTGTGTGTGCAGTAGGTGTGATATAATGTGTGTGTGCTGTAGGTGTGAAATAATGTGTGTGTGCAGTAGGTGTGATATAATGTGTGTGTGCAGTAGGTGTGATATAATGTGTGTGTGCAGTAGGTGTGATATAATGTGTGTGTGCAGTAGGTGTGATACAATGTGTGTGTGCAGTAGGTGTGATATAATGTGTGTTCAGTAGGTGTGATACAGTGTGTGTGTGCAGTCGGAGTGATAAAATGTGTGTGTGCCGTAGGTGTGATATAATGTGTGTGTGCAGTAGGTGTGATATAACGTGTGTGTGCAGCAAGTGTGATATAATGTGTGTGCGCAGTAGGTGTGATATAATGTGTGTGTGCAGTAGGTGTGATATAATGTGTGTGTGCAGTAAGTGTGATATAATGTGTGTATGCTGTAGGTGTGATACAATGTGTGTGTGCAGTAGGTGTGATATAATGTGTGTGTGCAGTAGGTGTGATATAATGTGTGTGTGCAGTAGGAGTGATATAATGTGTGTGTGCAGTAGTTGTGATATAATGTGTGTGTGCAGTAGGTGTGATATAATGTGTGTGTGCAGTAGGTGTGATATAATGTGTGTGTGCAGTAGGTGTGATATAATGTGTGTGTGCAGTAGGTGTGACATATTGTGTGTGTGCAGTCGGTATGACATAATGTGTGTGTGCAGTAGGTGTGATATAATGTGTGTGTGCAGCAAGTGTGACATAATGTGTGTGTGCAGTAGGTGTGACATAATGGGTGTGTGCAGTAGATGTGATATAACGTGTGTGTGCAGCAAGTGTGATGTAATGTGTGTGTGCAGTAGGTGCGATACAGCGTGTGTGTGCAGTAGGAGTGATATAATGTGTGTGTGCAGCAGGTGTGATACAGTGTGTGTGTGCAGTAGGAGAGATAAAATGTGTGTGTGCAGTAGGTGTGATATAATGTGTGTGCAGTATGTGTGATACAATTTGTGTGTGCAGTAGGTGTGATATAATGTGTGTGTGAAGTAATTGTGATATAATGTGTGTGTGCAGTAGGTGTGATACAATGTGTGTGTGCAGTAGGTGTGATATAATGTGTGTGTGCAGTAGGTGTGATACAGTGTGTGTGTGCAGTAGGTGTGACATAATGTGTGTGTGCAGTAGGTGTGATATAAAGTGTGTGTGCAGCAAGTGTGATACAATGTGTGTTTGCAGTTGGTGTGACATAATGTGTGTGTGCAGTAGGTGTGATATAACGTGTGTGTGCAGCAAGTGTGATATAATGTGTGTGTGCAGTAGGTGTGACATAATGTGTGTGTGCAATAGGTGTGATATAACGTGTGTGTGCAGCAAGTGTGATATAATGTGTGTTTTCAGTAGGTGTGACATAATGTGTGTGTGCAGTAAGTGTGATATAACATGTGTGTGCAGCAAGTGTGATATAATGTGTGTGTGCAGTAGGTGTGATATAATGTGTGTGTGCAGTAGGTGTGATATAATGTGTGTGTGCATTAGGTGTGATATAATGTGTGTGTGCATTAGGTGTGATATAATGTGTGTGTGCAGTAGGTGTGATATAATGTGTGTGTGGAGTAGGTGTGATATAATGTGTGTGTGCAGTAGGTGTGATATAGTGTGTGTGTGCTGTAGGTGTGATATAATGTGTGTGTGCAGTAGGTGTGATACAATGTGTGTGTGCAGTAGGTGTGATATAATGTGTGTGTGCAGTAGGTGTGATATAGTGTGTGTGTGCAGTAGGTGTGATATAATGTGTGTGTGCAGTAGGTGTGATACAATGTGTGTGTGCAGTAGGTGTGATATAATGTGTGTGTGCAGTAAGTGTGATACAATGTGTGTGTGCAATAAGTGTGATATAATGTGTGTGTGCAGTAGCTGTGATAAAATGTGTGTGTGCAGTTGGTGTCATATAACGGGTGTGTGCAGCAAGTGTGATATAATGTGTGTGCAGTAGGTGTGACATAATGTGTGTGTGCAGTAGGTGTGATATAACGTGTGTGTGCAGCAAGTGTGATATAATGTGTGTGTGCAGTAGGTGTGAAATAATGTGTGTGTGCAGTAGGTGTGATATATCGTGTGTGTGCAGCAAGTGTGATATAATGTGTGTGTGCTATCGGTGTGACATAATGTGTGTGTGCAGTAGGTGTGATATAAAGTGTGTGTGCAGCAAGTGTGATATAATGTGTGTGTGCAGTAGGTGTGATATAATGTGTGTGTGCAGCATGTGTGATATTATGTGCATGTGCAGTAGGAGTGGTATAATGTGTGTGTGCAGCAGGTGTGAAATTATGTGCGTGTGCAGTAGGAGTGGTATAATGTGTGTGTGCAGTAGGTGTGATATAATGTGTGTGTGCAGTCGGTGTGATATAATGTGTGTGTGCAGTAGGTGTGATATAATGTGAGTGTGAAGTAGGTGTGATATAATGTGTGTGTGCAGTAGGAGTGATATAATGTGTGTGTGCAGTAGGTGTGATATAATGTGTGTGTGCAGTAGGAGTGATACAATGTGTGTGTGCAGTAGGTGTGATATAATGCATGTGTGCAGTAGATGTGATATAATGTGTGTGCGCAGTAGGAGTGATACAATGTGTGTGTGCAGTAGGTGTGATATAATGTGTGTGTGCAGTAGGTGTGATATGTGTGTGTGCAGTAGGAGTGATATAATGTGTGTATGCAGGAGGTGTGATACAATGTGTGCGCAGCAGGTGTGATACAATGTGTGTGTGCAGTAGGTGTGATATAATGTGTGTGTGCAGTAGGTGTGACATAATGTGTGTGTGCTGTAGCTGTGATACAATGTGTGTGTGCAGTAGGTGTGATATAATGTGTGTGTGCAGTAGGTGTGATATAATGTGTGTGTGCAGTAGGTGTGATATAATGTGTGTGTGCTGTAGCTGTGATACAATGTGTGTGTGAAGTAGGTGTGATATAATGTGTGCGTGCAGTAGATTTGATATAATGTGTGTGTGCATTAGGTGTGATAAAATGTGTGTGTGCAGTAGGTGTGATACAATGTGTATGTGCACTATCTGTGATATAATGTGTGTCTGCAGTCGGTGTGATATAATGTGTGTGTGCAGTAGGTGAGATATAATTTGTGTGCAGTAGGTGTGATATAATGTGTGTTTGCAGTATGTGTGATATAATGTGTGTGTGCAGTAGGTGTGATATAATGTGTGTGTGCAGTAGGTGTGATATAATGTGTGTGTGCAGTAGGTGTGATGCAATGTGTGTGTGCAGTAGGTGTGATATAATGTGTGTGTGCAGTAGGTGTGATACAATGTGTGTGTGCAGTAGGTGTGATATGATGTGTGTTTGCAGTAGATGTGAAAAGTGTCTGTGCAGTAGGTGTGGTATAATGTGTGTGTGCAGTAGGTGTGATATAATGTGTGTGTGCAGTAGGTGTGATATATGTGTATGCAGTAGGTGTGATATAATGTGTGTGTGCAGTAGGTGTGATATAATGTGTGTGTGCAGTAGGTGTGATATAATGTGTGTGTGCAGTAGGTGTGATATAATGTGTGTGTGGAGTAGGTGTGATATAATGTGTGTGTGCAGTAGGTGTGATATAGTGTGTGTGTGCTGTAGGTGTGAAATAATGTGTGTGTGCAGTAGGTGTCATACAATGTGTGTGTGCAGTAGGTGTGATATAATGTGTGTGTGCAGTAGGTGTGATATAGTGTGTGTGTGCAGTAGGTGTGATATAATGTGTGTGTGCAGTAGGTGTGATACAATGTGTGTGTGCAGTAGGTGTGATATAATGTGTGTGTGCAGCAGGTGTGATACAGTGTGTGTGTGCAGTAGGAGAGATAAAATGTGTGTGTGCAGTAGGTGTGATATAATGTGTGTGCAGTATGTGTGATACAATTTGTGTGTGCAGTAGGTGTGATATAATGTGTGTGTGAAGTAATTGTGATATAATGTGTGTGTGCAGTAGGTGTGATACAATGTGTGTGTGCAGTAGGTGTGATATAATGTGTGTGTGCAGTAGGTGTGATACAGTGTGTGTGTGCAGTAGGTGTGACATAATGTGTGTGTGCAGTAGGTGTGATATAAAGTGTGTGTGCAGCAAGTGTGATACAATGTGTGTTTGCAGTTGGTGTGACATAATGTGTGTGTGCAGTAGGTGTGATATAACGTGTGTGTGCAGCAAGTGTGATATAATGTGTGTGTGCAGTAGGTGTGACATAATGTGTGTGTGCAATAGGTGTGATATAACGTGTGTGTGCAGCAAGTGTGATATAATGTGTGTTTTCAGTAGGTGTGACATAATGTGTGTGTGCAGTAAGTGTGATATAACATGTGTGTGCAGCAAGTGTGATATAATGTGTGTGTGCAGTAGGTGTGATATAATGTGTGTGTGCAGTAGGTGTGATATAATGTGTGTGTGCATTAGGTGTGATATAATGTGTGTGTGCATTAGGTGTGATATAATGTGTGTGTGCAGTAGGTGTGATATAATGTGTGTGTGGAGTAGGTGTGATATAATGTGTGTGTGCAGTAGGTGTGATATAGTGTGTGTGTGCTGTAGGTGTGATATAATGTGTGTGTGCAGTAGGTGTGATACAATGTGTGTGTGCAGTAGGTGTGATATAATGTGTGTGTGCAGTAGGTGTGATATAGTGTGTGTGTGCAGTAGGTGTGATATAATGTGTGTGTGCAGTAGGTGTGATACAATGTGTGTGTGCAGTAGGTGTGATATAATGTGTGTGTGCAGTAAGTGTGATACAATGTGTGTGTGCAATAAGTGTGATATAATGTGTGTGTGCAGTAGCTGTGATAAAATGTGTGTGTGCAGTTGGTGTCATATAACGGGTGTGTGCAGCAAGTGTGATATAATGTGTGTGCAGTAGGTGTGACATAATGTGTGTGTGCAGTAGGTGTGATATAACGTGTGTGTGCAGCAAGTGTGATATAATGTGTGTGTGCAGTAGGTGTGAAATAATGTGTGTGTGCAGTAGGTGTGATATATCGTGTGTGTGCAGCAAGTGTGATATAATGTGTGTGTGCTATCGGTGTGACATAATGTGTGTGTGCAGTAGGTGTGATATAAAGTGTGTGTGCAGCAAGTGTGATATAATGTGTGTGTGCAGTAGGTGTGATATAATGTGTGTGTGCAGCATGTGTGATATTATGTGCATGTGCAGTAGGAGTGGTATAATGTGTGTGTGCAGCAGGTGTGAAATTATGTGCGTGTGCAGTAGGAGTGGTATAATGTGTGTGTGCAGTAGGTGTGATATAATGTGTGTGTGCAGTCGGTGTGATATAATGTGTGTGTGCAGTAGGTGTGATATAATGTGAGTGTGAAGTAGGTGTGATATAATGTGTGTGTGCAGTAGGAGTGATATAATGTGTGTGTGCAGTAGGTGTGATATAATGTGTGTGTGCAGTAGGAGTGATACAATGTGTGTGTGCAGTAGGTGTGATATAATGCATGTGTGCAGTAGATGTGATATAATGTGTGTGCGCAGTAGGAGTGATACAATGTGTGTGTGCAGTAGGTGTGATATAATGTGTGTGTGCAGTAGGTGTGATATGTGTGTGTGCAGTAGGAGTGATATAATGTGTGTATGCAGGAGGTGTGATACAATGTGTGCGCAGCAGGTGTGATACAATGTGTGTGTGCAGTAGGTGTGATATAATGTGTGTGTGCAGTAGGTGTGACATAATGTGTGTGTGCTGTAGCTGTGATACAATGTGTGTGTGCAGTAGGTGTGATATAATGTGTGTGTGCAGTAGGTGTGATATAATGTGTGTGTGCAGTAGGTGTGATATAATGTGTGTGTGCTGTAGCTGTGATACAATGTGTGTGTGAAGTAGGTGTGATATAATGTGTGCGTGCAGTAGATTTGATATAATGTGTGTGTGCATTAGGTGTGATAAAATGTGTGTGTGCAGTAGGTGTGATACAATGTGTATGTGCACTATCTGTGATATAATGTGTGTCTGCAGTCGGTGTGATATAATGTGTGTGTGCAGTAGGTGAGATATAATTTGTGTGCAGTAGGTGTGATATAATGTGTGTTTGCAGTATGTGTGATATAATGTGTGTGTGCAGTAGGTGTGATATAATGTGTGTGTGCAGTAGGTGTGATATAATGTGTGTGTGCAGTAGGTGTGATGCAATGTGTGTGTGCAGTAGGTGTGATATAATGTGTGTGTGCAGTAGGTGTGATACAATGTGTGTGTGCAGTAGGTGTGATATGATGTGTGTTTGCAGTAGATGTGAAAAGTGTCTGTGCAGTAGGTGTGGTATAATGTGTGTGTGCAGTAGGTGTGATATAATGTGTGTGTGCAGTAGGTGTGATATATGTGTATGCAGTAGGTGTGATATAATGTGTGTGTGCAGTAGGTGTGATATAATGTGTGTGTGCAGTAGGTGTGATATAATTTGTGCGTGCAGTAGGTGTGATATGTGTGTGTGCAGTAGTTGTGATATAATGGGCGTGTGCAGTAGGTGTGACATAATGTGTGTGTGCAGTAGGTGTGATATAATGTGTGTGTGCTGTAGCTGTGATACAATGTGTGTGTGCAGTATGTGTGATATAATGTGTGTGTGCAGTAGTTGTGATATAATGTGTGTGGGCAGTAGGTGTGATATAATGTGCGTGTGCAGTAGCTGTGATATAATGTTTGTGTGCTGTAGGTGTGATATAATGTGTGTGTGCAGTAGGTGTGATACATTGTGTGTGTGCAGTAGGTGTGATATAATGTGTGTGTGCAGTAAGTGTGATACAATGTGTGTGTGCAATAGGTGTGATATAATGTGTGTGTGCAGTAGCTGTGATACAATGTGTGTGTGCAGTAGCTGTCATATAACGTTTGTGTGCAGCAAGTGTGATATAATGTGTGTGTGCAGTAGGTGTGATGTAATGTCTGTGTGCAGTAGGAGTGATATAATGTGTGTGTGGAATAGGTGTGATATGTGTGTGCAGTAGGTGTGACATAATGTGTGTGTGCAGTAGGTGTGATATAACGTGTGTGTGCAGCAAGTGTGATATAATGTGTGTGTGCAGTAGGTGTGAAATAATGTGTGTGTGCAGTAGGTGTGATATATCGTATGTGTGCAGCAAGTGTGATATAATGTGTGTGTGCTGTAGGTGTGACATAATGTGTGTGTGCAGTAGGTGTGATATAACGTGTGTGTGCAGCAAGTGTGATATTATGTGCATGTGCAGTAGGAGTGGTATAATGTGTGTGTGCAGTAGGTGTGATATAATGTGTGTGTGCAGTAGGTGTGATATATCGTATGTGTGCAGCAAGTGTGATATAATGTGTGTGTGCTGTAGGTGTGACATAATGTGTGTGTGCAGTCGGTGTGATATAATGTGTGTGTGCAGCAGGTGTGATATTATGTGCATGTGCAGTAGGAGTGGTATAATGTGTGTGTGCAGTAGGTGTGATATAATGTGTGTGTGCAGTAGGTGTGATATAATGTGTGTGTGCAGTTGGTGTGATATAATGTGAGTGTGCAGTAGGTGTGATATAATGTGTGTGTGCAGTAGGAGTGATATAATGTGTGTGTGCAATAGGTGTGATATGTGTGTATGCAGTAGGAGTGATACAATGTGTGTGTGCAGTAGGTGTGATATATTGTGTGTGTGCAGTAGGTGTGATATAATGTGTGTGCGCAGTAGGAGTGATACAATGTGTGTGTGCAGTAGGTGTGATATAATGTGTGTGTGCAGTAGGTGTGATATAATGTGTGTGTGCAGTAGGAGTGATATAATGTGTGTATGCAGTAGGTGTGATACAATGTGTGTGCAGTAGGTGTGATACAATGTGTGTGTGCATTAGGTGTGATATAATGTGTGTGTGCAGCAGGTGTGATATAATGTGTGTGTGCTGTAGCTGTGATACAATGTGTGTGTGCAGTAGGTGTGATACAATGTGTGTGTGCAGTAGGTGTGATTTAATGTGTGTGTGCAGTAGGTGTGATATAATGTGTGTGTGCAGTAGGTGTGATATAATGTGTGTGTGCAGTAGGTGTGACATAATGTGTGTGTGCTTTAGCTGTGATACAATGTGTGTGTGCAGTAGGTGTGATATAATGTGTGTGTGCAGTAGGTGTGATATAATGTGTGTGTGCAGTAGGTGTGATATAATGTGTGTGTGCTGTAGCTGTGATACAATGTGTGTGTGAAGTAGGTGTGATATAACGTGTGCGTGCAGTAGGTGTGATATAATGTGTGTTTGCATTAGGTGTGATATAATGTGTGTGTGCAGTTGGTGTGATACAATGTGTATGTACACTAGCTGTGATATAATGTGTGTGTGCAGTAGGTGTGATATAATGTGTGTGTGCAGTAGGTGAGATACAATGTGTGTGCAGTAGGTGTGATATAATGTGTGTGTGCAGTATGTGTGATATAATGTGTGTGTGCAGTAGGTGTGATATAATGTGTGTGTGCAGTAGGTGTGATGCAATGTGTGTGTGCAGTAGGTGTGATATAATGTGTGTGTGCAGTAGGTGTGATACAATGTGTGTGTGCAGTAGGTGTGATATGATGTGTGTTTGCAGTAGGTGTGAAAAGTGTCTGTGCAGTAGGTGTGGTACAATGTGTGTGTGCAGTAGGTGTGATTTAATGTGTGTGTGCAGTAGGTGTGATATAATATGTGTATGCAGTAGGTGTGATATAATGTGTGTGTGCAGTAGCTGTGATACAATGTGTGTGTGCAATAGGTGTGATATAATGTGTGTGTGCAGTAGCTGTGATACAATGTGTGTGTGCAGTAGCTGTCATATAACGTTTGTGTGCAGCAAGTGTGATATAATGTGTGTGTGCAGTAGGTGTGATGTAATGTCTGTGTGCAGTAGGAGTGATATAATGTGTGTGTGGAATAGGTGTGATATAATGTGTGTGCAGTAGGTGTGACATAATGTGTGTGTGCAGTAGGTGTGATATAACGTGTGTGTGCAGCAAGTGTGATATAATGTGTGTGTGCAGTAGGTGTGAAATAATGTGTGTGTGCAGTAGGTGTGATATATCGTATGTGTGCAGCAAGTGTGATATAATGTGTGTGTGCTGTAGGTGTGACATAATGTGTGTGTGCAGTAGGTGTGATATAACGTGTGTGTGCAGCAAGTGTGATATTATGTGCATGTGCAGTAGGAGTGGTATAATGTGTGTGTGCAGTAGGTGTGATATGTGTGTGTGCAGTAGGTGTGATATATCGTATGTGTGCAGCAAGTGTGATATAATGTGTGTGTGCTGTAGGTGTGACATAATGTGTGTGTGCAGTCGGTGTGATATAATGTGTGTGTGCAGCAGGTGTGATATTATGTGCATGTGCAGTAGGAGTGGTATAATGTGTGTGTGCAGTAGGTGTGATATAATGTGTGTGTGCAGTAGGTGTGATATAATGTGTGTGTGCAGTTGGTGTGATATAATGTGAGTGTGCAGTAGGTGTGATATAATGTGTGTGTGCAGTAGGAGTGATATAATGTGTGTGTGCAATAGGTGTGATATGTGTGTATGCAGTAGGAGTGATACAATGTGTGTGTGCAGTAGGTGTGATATAATGTGTGTGTGCAGTAGGTGTGATATAATGTGTGTGCGCAGTAGGAGTGATACAATGTGTGTGTGCAGTAGGTGTGATATAATGTGTGTGTGCAGTAGGAGTGATATAATGTGTGTATGCAGTAGGTGTGATACAATGTGTGTGCAGTAGGTGTGATACAATGTGTGTGTGCATTAGGTGTGATATAATGTGTGTGTGCAGCAGGTGTGATATAATGTGTGTGTGCTGTAGCTGTGATACAATGTGTGTGTGCAGTAGGTGTGATACAATGTGTGTGTGCAGTAGGTGTGATTTAATGTGTGTGTGCAGTAGGTGTGATATAATGTGTGTGTGCAGTAGGTGTGATATAATGTGTGTGTGCAGTAGGTGTGACATAATGTGTGTGTGCTTTAGCTGTGATACAATGTGTGTGTGCAGTAGGTGTGATATAATGTGTGTGTGCAGTAGGTGTGATATAATGTGTGTGTGCAGTAGGTGTGATATAATGTGTGTGTGCTGTAGCTGTGATACAATGTGTGTGTGAAGTAGGTGTGATATAACGTGTGCGTGCAGTAGGTGTGATATAATGTGTGTTTGCATTAGGTGTGATATAATGTGTGTGTGCAGTTGGTGTGATACAATGTGTATGTACACTAGCTGTGATACAATGTGTGTGTGCAATAGGTGTGATATAATGTGTGTGTGCAGTAGCTGTGATACAATGTGTGTGTGCAGTAGCTGTCATATAACGTTTGTGTGCAGCAAGTGTGATATAATGTGTGTGTGCAGTAGGTGTGATGTAATGTCTGTGTGCAGTAGGAGTGATATAATGTGTGTGTGGAATAGGTGTGATATGTGTGTGCAGTAGGTGTGACATAATGTGTGTGTGCAGTAGGTGTGATATAACGTGTGTGTGCAGCAAGTGTGATATAATGTGTGTGTGCAGTAGGTGTGAAATAATGTGTGTGTGCAGTAGGTGTGATATATCGTATGTGTGCAGCAAGTGTGATATAATGTGTGTGTGCTGTAGGTGTGACATAATGTGTGTGTGCAGTAGGTGTGATATAACGTGTGTGTGCAGCAAGTGTGATATTATGTGCATGTGCAGTAGGAGTGGTATAATGTGTGTGTGCAGTAGGTGTGATATAATGTGTGTGTGCAGTAGGTGTGATATATCGTATGTGTGCAGCAAGTGTGATATAATGTGTGTGTGCTGTAGGTGTGACATAATGTGTGTGTGCAGTCGGTGTGATATAATGTGTGTGTGCAGCAGGTGTGATATTATGTGCATGTGCAGTAGGAGTGGTATAATGTGTGTGTGCAGTAGGTGTGATATAATGTGTGTGTGCAGTAGGTGTGATATAATGTGTGTGTGCAGTTGGTGTGATATAATGTGAGTGTGCAGTAGGTGTGATATAATGTGTGTGTGCAGTAGGAGTGATATAATGTGTGTGTGCAATAGGTGTGATATGTGTGTATGCAGTAGGAGTGATACAATGTGTGTGTGCAGTAGGTGTGATATATTGTGTGTGTGCAGTAGGTGTGATATAATGTGTGTGCGCAGTAGGAGTGATACAATGTGTGTGTGCAGTAGGTGTGATATAATGTGTGTGTGCAGTAGGTGTGATATAATGTGTGTGTGCAGTAGGAGTGATATAATGTGTGTATGCAGTAGGTGTGATACAATGTGTGTGCAGTAGGTGTGATACAATGTGTGTGTGCATTAGGTGTGATATAATGTGTGTGTGCAGCAGGTGTGATATAATGTGTGTGTGCTGTAGCTGTGATACAATGTGTGTGTGCAGTAGGTGTGATACAATGTGTGTGTGCAGTAGGTGTGATTTAATGTGTGTGTGCAGTAGGTGTGATATAATGTGTGTGTGCAGTAGGTGTGATATAATGTGTGTGTGCAGTAGGTGTGACATAATGTGTGTGTGCTTTAGCTGTGATACAATGTGTGTGTGCAGTAGGTGTGATATAATGTGTGTGTGCAGTAGGTGTGATATAATGTGTGTGTGCAGTAGGTGTGATATAATGTGTGTGTGCTGTAGCTGTGATACAATGTGTGTGTGAAGTAGGTGTGATATAACGTGTGCGTGCAGTAGGTGTGATATAATGTGTGTTTGCATTAGGTGTGATATAATGTGTGTGTGCAGTTGGTGTGATACAATGTGTATGTACACTAGCTGTGATATAATGTGTGTGTGCAGTAGGTGTGATATAATGTGTGTGTGCAGTAGGTGAGATACAATGTGTGTGCAGTAGGTGTGATATAATGTGTGTGTGCAGTATGTGTGATATAATGTGTGTGTGCAGTAGGTGTGATATAATGTGTGTGTGCAGTAGGTGTGATGCAATGTGTGTGTGCAGTAGGTGTGATATAATGTGTGTGTGCAGTAGGTGTGATACAATGTGTGTGTGCAGTAGGTGTGATATGATGTGTGTTTGCAGTAGGTGTGAAAAGTGTCTGTGCAGTAGGTGTGGTACAATGTGTGTGTGCAGTAGGTGTGATTTAATGTGTGTGTGCAGTAGGTGTGATATAATATGTGTATGCAGTAGGTGTGATATAATGTGTGTGTGCAGTAGCTGTGATACAATGTGTGTGTGCAATAGGTGTGATATAATGTGTGTGTGCAGTAGCTGTGATACAATGTGTGTGTGCAGTAGCTGTCATATAACGTTTGTGTGCAGCAAGTGTGATATAATGTGTGTGTGCAGTAGGTGTGATGTAATGTCTGTGTGCAGTAGGAGTGATATAATGTGTGTGTGGAATAGGTGTGATATAATGTGTGTGCAGTAGGTGTGACATAATGTGTGTGTGCAGTAGGTGTGATATAACGTGTGTGTGCAGCAAGTGTGATATAATGTGTGTGTGCAGTAGGTGTGAAATAATGTGTGTGTGCAGTAGGTGTGATATATCGTATGTGTGCAGCAAGTGTGATATAATGTGTGTGTGCTGTAGGTGTGACATAATGTGTGTGTGCAGTAGGTGTGATATAACGTGTGTGTGCAGCAAGTGTGATATTATGTGCATGTGCAGTAGGAGTGGTATAATGTGTGTGTGCAGTAGGTGTGATATAATGTGTGTGTGCAGTAGGTGTGATATATCGTATGTGTGCAGCAAGTGTGATATAATGTGTGTGTGCTGTAGGTGTGACATAATGTGTGTGTGCAGTCGGTGTGATATAATGTGTGTGTGCAGCAGGTGTGATATTATGTGCATGTGCAGTAGGAGTGGTATAATGTGTGTGTGCAGTAGGTGTGATATAATGTGTGTGTGCAGTAGGTGTGATATAATGTGTGTGTGCAGTTGGTGTGATATAATGTGAGTGTGCAGTAGGTGTGATATAATGTGTGTGTGCAGTAGGAGTGATATAATGTGTGTGTGCAATAGGTGTGATATGTGTGTATGCAGTAGGAGTGATACAATGTGTGTGTGCAGTAGGTGTGATATAATGTGTGTGTGCAGTAGGTGTGATATAATGTGTGTGCGCAGTAGGAGTGATACAATGTGTGTGTGCAGTAGGTGTGATATAATGTGTGTGTGCAGTAGGTGTGATATAATGTGTGTGTGCAGTAGGAGTGATATAATGTGTGTATGCAGTAGGTGTGATACAATGTGTGTGCAGTAGGTGTGATACAATGTGTGTGTGCATTAGGTGTGATATAATGTGTGTGTGCAGCAGGTGTGATATAATGTGTGTGTGCTGTAGCTGTGATACAATGTGTGTGTGCAGTAGGTGTGATACAATGTGTGTGTGCAGTAGGTGTGATTTAATGTGTGTGTGCAGTAGGTGTGATATAATGTGTGTGTGCAGTAGGTGTGATATAATGTGTGTGTGCAGTAGGTGTGACATAATGTGTGTGTGCTTTAGCTGTGATACAATGTGTGTGTGCAGTAGGTGTGATATAATGTGTGTGTGCAGTAGGTGTGATATAATGTGTGTGTGCAGTAGGTGTGATATAATGTGTGTGTGCTGTAGCTGTGATACAATGTGTGTGTGAAGTAGGTGTGATATAACGTGTGCGTGCAGTAGGTGTGATATAATGTGTGTTTGCATTAGGTGTGATATAATGTGTGTGTGCAGTTGGTGTGATACAATGTGTATGTACACTAGCTGTGATATAATGTGTGTGTGCAGTAGGTGTGATATAATGTGTGTGTGCAGTAGGTGAGATACAATGTGTGTGCAGTAGGTGTGATATAATGTGTGTGTGCAGTATGTGTGATATAATGTGTGTGTGCAGTAGGTGTGATATAATGTGTGTGTGCAGTAGGTGTGATATAATGTGTGTGTGCAGTAGGTGTGATATAATGTGTGTGTGCAGTAGGTGTGATACAATGTGTGTGTGCAGTAGGTGTGATATGATGTGTGTTTGCAGTAGGTGTGAAAAGTGTCTGTGCAGTAGGTGTGGTACAATGTGTGTGTGCAGTAGGTGTGATTTAATGTGTGTGTGCAGTAGGTGTGATATAATATGTGTATGCAGTAGGTGTGATATAATGTGTGTGTGTAGTAGGTGTGATATAATGTGTGTGTGCAGTAGGTGTGATATAATTTGTGCGTGCAGTAGGTGTGATATGTGTGTGTGCAGTAGGTGTGATATAACGTGTGTGTGCAGTAGGTGTGACATAATGTGTGTGTGCAGTAGGTGTGATATAATGTGTGTGTGCTGTAGCTGTGATACAATGTGTGTGTGCAGTATGTGTGATATAATGTGTGTGGGCAGTAGGTGTGATATAATGTGCGTGTGCAGTAGGTGTGATATAATGTTTGTGTGCTGTAGGTGTGATATAATGTGTGTGTGCTGTAGCTGTGATAAAATGTGTGTGTGCTGTAGGTGTGATATAATGTGTGTGTGCAGTAGGTGTCATATAACGTGTGTGTGCAGCAAGTGTGATATAATGTGTGTGCGCAGTAGGTGTGATATAATGTGTGTGTGCAGTAGGTGTGATATAATGTGTGTGTGCAGTAAGTGGATTATAATGTGTGTATGCTGTAGGTGTGATACAATGTGTGTGTGCAGTAGGTGTGATATAATGTGTGTGTGCAGTAGGTGTGATATAATGTGTGTGTGCAGTAGGAGTGATATAATGTGTGTGTGCAGTAGTTGTGATATAATGTGTGTGTGCAGTAGGAGTGATATAATGTGTGTGTGCAGTAGTTGTGATATAATGTGTGTGTGCAGTAGTTGTGATATAATGTGTGTGTGCAGTAGGAGTGATATAATGTGTGTGTGCAGTAGGTGTGATATAATGTGTGTGTGCAGTAGGTGTGATATAATGTGTGTGTGCAGTAGGTGTGACATATTGTGTGTGTGCAGTAGGTATGACATAATGTGTGTGTGCAGTAGGTGTGATATAATGTGTGTGTGCAGTAGGTGTGATATAATGTGTGTGTGCAGTAGGAGTGATACAATGTGTGTGTGCAGTAGGTGTGATACAATGTGTGTGTGCAGTAGGTGTGATATAATGTGTGTGTGCAGTAGGTGTGATATGTGTGTGTGCAGTAGGAGTGATATAATGTGTGTATGCAGGAGGTGTGATACAATGTGTGCGCAGCAGGTGTGATACAATGTGTGTGTGCAGTAGGTGTGATATAATGTGTGTGTGCAGTAGGTGTGACATAATGTGTGTGTGCTGTAGCTGTGATACAATGTGTGTGTGCAGTAGGTGTGATATAATGTGTGTGTGCAGTAGGTGTGATATAATGTGTGTGTGCAGTAGGTGTGATATAATGTGTGTGTGCAGTAAGTGGATTATAATGTGTGTATGCTGTAGGTGTGATACAATGTGTGTGTGCAGTAGGTGTGATATAATGTGTGTGTGCAGTAGGTGTGATATAATGTGTGTGTGCAGTAGGAGTGATATAATGTGTGTGTGCAGTAGTTGTGATATAATGTGTGTGTGCAGTAGGAGTGATATAATGTGTGTGTGCAGTAGTTGTGATATAATGTGTGTGTGCAGTAGTTGTGATATAATGTGTGTGTGCAGTAGGAGTGATATAATGTGTGTGTGCAGTAGGTGTGATATAATGTGTGTGTGCAGTAGGTGTGATATAATGTGTGTGTGCAGTAGGTGTGACATATTGTGTGTGTGCAGTAGGTATGACATAATGTGTGTGTGCAGTAGGTGTGATATAATGTGTGTGTGCAGTAGGTGTGATATAATGTGTGTGTGCAGTAGGAGTGATACAATGTGTGTGTGCAGTAGGTGTGATACAATGTGTGTGTGCAGTAGGTGTGATATAATGTGTGTGTGCAGTAGGTGTGATATGTGTGTGTGCAGTAGGAGTGATATAATGTGTGTATGCAGGAGGTGTGATACAATGTGTGCGCAGCAGGTGTGATACAATGTGTGTGTGCAGTAGGTGTGATATAATGTGTGTGTGCAGTAGGTGTGACATAATGTGTGTGTGCTGTAGCTGTGATACAATGTGTGTGTGCAGTAGGTGTGATATAATGTGTGTGTGCAGTAGGTGTGATATAATGTGTGTGTGCAGTAGGTGTGATATAATGTGTGTGTGCTGTAGCTGTGATACAATGTGTGTGTGAAGTAGGTGTGATATAATGTGTGCGTGCAGTAGATTTGATATAATGTGTGTGTGCATTAGGTGTGATAAAATGTGTGTGTGCAGTAGGTGTGATACAATGTGTATGTGCACTATCTGTGATATAATGTGTGTCTGCAGTAGGTGTGATATAATGTGTGTGTGCAGTAGGTGAGATATAATTTGTGTGCAGTAGGTGTGATATAATGTGTGTTTGCAGTATGTGTGATATAATGTGTGTGTGCAGTAGGTGTGATATAATGTGTGTGTGCAGTAGGTGTGATATAATGTGTGTGTTCAGTAGGTGTGATGCAATGTGTGTGTGCAGTAGGTGTGATATAATGTGTGTGTGCAGTAGGTGTGATACAATGTGTGTGTGCAGTAGGTGTGATATGATGTGTGTTTGCAGTAGATGTGAAAAGTGTCTGTGCAGTAGGTGTGGTATAATGTGTGTGTGCAGTAGGTGTGATATAATGTGTGTGTGCAGTAGGTGTGATATATGTGTATGCAGTAGGTGTGATATAATGTGTGTGTGCAGTAGGTGTGATATAATGTGTGTGTGCAGTAGGTGTGATATAATTTGTGCGTGCAGTAGGTGTGATATGTGTGTGTGCAGTAGGTGTGATATAATGGGCGTGTGCAGTAGGTGTGACATAATGTGTGTGTGCAGTAGGTGTGATATAATGTGTGTGTGCTGTAGCTGTGATACAATGTGTGTGTGCAGTATGTGTGATATAATGTGTGTGTGCAGTAGTTGTGATATAATGTGTGTGGGCAGTAGGTGTGATATAATGTGCGTGTGCAGTAGCTGTGATATAATGTTTGTGTGCTGTAGGTGTGATATAATGTGTGTGTGCAGTAGGTGTGATACATTGTGTGTGTGCAGTAGGTGTGATATAATGTGTGTGTGCAGTAAGTGTGATACAATGTGTGTGTGCAATAGGTGTGATATAATGTGTGTGTGCAGTAGCTGTGATACAATGTGTGTGTGCAGTAGCTGTCATATAACGTTTGTGTGCAGCAAGTGTGATATAATGTGTGTGTGCAGTAGGTGTGATGTAATGTCTGTGTGCAGTAGGAGTGATATAATGTGTGTGTGCAATAGGTGTGATATAATGTGTGTGCAGTAGGTGTGACATAATGTGTGTGTGCAGTAGGTGTGATATAACGTGTGTGTGCAGCAAGTGTGATATAATGTGTGTGTGCAGTAGGTGTGAAATAATGTGTGTGTGCAGTAGGTGTGATATATCGTATGTGTGCAGCAAGTGTGATATAATGTGTGTGTGCTGTAGGTGTGACATAATGTGTGTGTGCAGTAGGTGTGATATAACGTGTGTGTGCAGCAAGTGTGATATTATGTGCATGTGCAGTAGGAGTGGTATAATGTGTGTGTGCAGTAGGTGTGATATAATGTGTGTGTGCAGTAGGTGTGATATATCGTATGTGTGCAGCAAGTGTGATATAATGTGTGTGTGCTGTAGGTGTGACATAATGTGTGTGTGCAGTCGGTGTGATATAATGTGTGTGTGCAGCAGGTGTGATATTATGTGCATGTGCAGTAGGAGTGGTATAATGTGTGTGTGCAGTAGGTGTGATATAATGTGTGTGTGCAGTAGGTGTGATATAATGTGTGTGTGCAGTTGGTGTGATATAATGTGAGTGTGCAGTAGGTGTGATATAATGTGTGTGTGCAGTAGGAGTGATATAATGTGTGTGTGCAATAGGTGTGATATAATGTGTGTATGCAGTAGGAGTGATACAATGTGTGTGTGCAGTAGGTGTGATATAATGTGTGTGTGCAGTAGGTGTGATATAATGTGTGTGCGCAGTAGGAGTGATACAATGTGTGTGTGCAGTAGGTGTGATATAATGTGTGTGTGCAGTAGGTGTGATATAATGTGTGTGTGCAGTAGGAGTGATATAATGTGTGTATGCAGTAGGTGTGATACAATGTGTGTGCAGTAGGTGTGATACAATGTGTGTGTGCATTAGGTGTGATATAATGTGTGTGTGCAGCAGGTGTGATATAATGTGTGTGTGCTGTAGCTGTGATACAATGTGTGTGTGCAGTAGGTGTGATACAATGTGTGTGTGCAGTAGGTGTGATTTAATGTGTGTGTGCAGTAGGTGTGATATAATGTGTGTGTGCAGTAGGTGTGATATAATGTGTGTGTGCAGTAGGTGTGACATAATGTGTGTATGCTGTAGCTGTGATACAATGTGTGTGTGCAGCAGGTGTGATATAATGTGTGTGTGCAGTAGGTGTGATATAATGTGTGTGTGCAGTAGGTGTGATATAATATGTGTGTGCTGTAGCTGTGATACAATGTGTGTGTGAAGTAGGTGTGATATAACGTGTGCGTGCAGTAGGTGTGATATAATGTGTGTTTGCATTAGGTGTGATATAATGTGTGTGTGCAGTTGGTGTGATACAATGTGTATGTACACTAGCTGTGATATAATGTGTGTGTGCAGTAGGTGTGATATAATGTGTGTGTGCAGTAGGTGAGATACAATGTGTGTGCAGTAGGTGTGATATAATGTGTGTGTGCAGTATGTGTGATATAATGTGTGTGTGCAGTAGGTGTGATATAATGTGTGTGTGCAGTAGGTGTGATATAATGTGTGTGTGCAGTAGGTGTGATGCAATGTGTGTGTGCAGTAGGTGTGATATAATGTGTGTGTGCAGTAGGTGTGATACAATGTGTGTGTGCAGTAGGTGTGATATGATGTGTGTTTGCAGTAGGTGTGAAAAGTGTCTGTGCAGTAGGTGTGGTACAATGTGTGTGTGCAGTAGGTGTGATATAATGTGTGTGTGCAGTAGGTGTGATATAATATGTGTATGCAGTAGGTGTGATATAATGTGTGTGTGTAGTAGGTGTGATATAATGTGTGTGTGCAGTAGGTGTGATATAATTTGTGCGTGCAGTAGGTGTGATATGTGTGTGTGCAGTAGGTGTGATATAACGTGTGTGTGCAGTAGGTGTGACATAATGTGTGTGTGCAGTAGGTGTGATATAATGTGTGTGTGCTGTAGCTGTGATACAATGTGTGTGTGCAGTATGTGTGATATAATGTGTGTGGGCAGTAGGTGTGATATAATGTGCGTGTGCAGTAGGTGTGATATAATGTTTGTGTGCTGTAGGTGTGATATAATGTGTGTGTGCTGTAGCTGTGATAAAATGTGTGTGTGCTGTAGGTGTGATATAATGTGTGTGTGCAGTAGGTGTCATATAACGTGTGTGTGCAGCAAGTGTGATATAATGTGTGTGCGCAGTAGGTGTGATATAATGTGTGTGTGCAGTAGGTGTGATATAATGTGTGTGTGCAGTAAGTGGATTATAATGTGTGTATGCTGTAGGTGTGATACAATGTGTGTGTGCAGTAGGTGTGATATAATGTGTGTGTGCAGTAGGAGTGATATAATGTGTGTGTGCAGTAGTTGTGATATAATGTGTGTGTGCAGTAGGAGTGATATAATGTGTGTGTGCAGTAGTTGTGATATAATGTGTGTGTGCAGTAGTTGTGATATAATGTGTGTGTGCAGTAGGAGTGATATAATGTGTGTGTGCAGTAGGTGTGATATAATGTGTGTGTGCAGTAGGTGTGATATAATGTGTGTGTGCAGTAGGTGTGACATATTGTGTGTGTGCAGTAGGTATGACATAATGTGTGTGTGCAGTAGGTGTGATATAATGTGTGTGTGCAGCAAATGTGACATAATGTGCGTGTGCAGTAGGTGTGACATAATGTGTGTGTGCAGTAGGTGTGATATAATGTGTGTGTGCAGCAAGTGTGATATAATGTGTGTGTGCAGTAGGTGTGATACAGTGTGTGTGTGCAGTAGGAGTGATATAATGTGTGTGTGCAGTAGGTGTGATACAGTGTGTGTGTGCATTAGGAGTGATAAAATGTGTGTGTGCAGTAGGTGTGATATAATGTGTGTGCAGTATGTGTGATACAATTTGTGTGTTCAGTAGGTGTGATATAATGTGTGTGTGAAGTAGGTGTGATATAATGTGTGTGTGCAGTAGGTGTGATACAATGTGTGTGTGCAGTAGGTGTGATATAATGTGTGTGTGCAGTAGGTGTGATACAGTGTGTGTGTGCCGTAGGAGTGATATAATGTGTGTACAGCAAGTGTGATATAATGTGTGTGTGCAGTAGGTGTGACATAATGTGTATGTGCAGTAGGTGTGATATAACGTGTGTGTGCAGCAAGTGTGATATAATGTGTGTTTGCAGTTGGTGTGACATAATGTGTGTGTGCAGTAGGTGTGATATAACGTGTGTGTGCAGCAAGTGTGATATAATGTGTGTGTGCAGTAGGTGTGACATAATGTGTGTGTGCACAAGGTGTGATATAACGTGTGTGTGCAGCAAGTGTGATATAATGTGTGTGTTCAGTAGGTGTGACATAATGTGTGTGTGCAGCAAGTGTGATATAACATGTGTGTGCAGCAAGTGTGATATAATGTGTGTGTGCAGTAGGTGTGATATAATGTGTGTGTGCAGTAGGTGTGATATAATGTGTGTGTGCATTAGGTGTGATATAATGTGTGTGTGCAGTAGGTGTGATATAATGTGTGTGTGCAGTAGGTGTGATATAATGTGTGTGATAAAAATGCTAACTTCCGGGAAGTTATGTCATCACTTCCTGTGAACTATGAACTGTGAACTATGAACTGTGTACATACCTCACTTCCTGTCATATGTCACTTCCTGTTGGACTGGTATAAATACTGGTCTGTTCAGTATTGTAAGAGGCTTCTACCAGAGGCATGGTAAAGACCTCTCTTGTATATAGTGTGTTTATAAGTTACTTAAAGCTTACTTTAAAGTTACTTGATGGTAAGTCTCCTTTTTCTCACATCAATTTAAGTAACTTAGTATTTACACTGACAAATACTAGACCTTCAGACAAACTCGGAAGTTAAGGATCCAGGGAACCACCCATCATGGAGAAAATCCTTAGACCTATTCGTCTGGACTTGGACCCGAATACACCAGCAGCTGGCAGGGTATGGAAGCATTGGTATCGTACTTTTGAGAATTTTCTGGATGAATGTAAAGTGGATGCTCCTGCTAAATTGAAGATACTTGTCAATTATGTGACCCCAAAAGTGTTCGAATATGTTGATGACTGGGATAATTACGAAGAGGTGATTCGGGCACTTAAGAAACTGTATGCGAAGACCCCAAATGAGGTCTATGCTAGACATCTACTGGCCACAGCCCGACAAGGGCCAGGGGAATCAATTGACGAATTCCTGCAAGAACTTCGCAGGCTCAGCGTAGATTGTAACTTTCAGGCAGCCTCAGCTGAGCTGTACCGCCAAGAAATGATTCGTGATGCTTTCATCTGCGGGATTGCCTCTCCATTTATACGCCAGCGTCTACTAGAAAGTAAAACACTTGAGCTACAAAAAGCTTTTGACCTAGCTTGTTCACTGGATTTGGCAAAGAGAAATGCAGACCTCTATCAGCTGCCCAGATCTCGATCTGCTGCTGTAGCTGCAACCAGACAATTCAAGCGGTCTCAGGTGAACCCTATCATGGGGGAATCTAATTCTGATAATTCTGATGAAGAAGAGGAGGACGACCCCACTTTAGCAGCCTCTTGGCAATCTAGGAAGGAATGCTTCTTTTGTGGAGATGCTTTTCACCCTAGGAAAACCTGCCCTGCTCGCAATGCAATCTGCAGTTATTGCGGGAAAAAAGGACACTTTGCTAAAGTTTGCCTATCAAGGGCCTCTACGAGGGCCAATCCAGCTAAGACCTACCGAACTGCCCCAATTAGGGCCTATCAAGATGCTCCAGCTAGGACCTATCAAGCTTCCTCTCGAGCTCTCTCCCGAAGAAGCACACCGAGAGTTTTAGCCACTCTCTGTGCAACGACACCAATTACAGCTGCTTGCCCACAGAACCTGTCTCAGGCAGCCACAAAAATTTCAATTAAAGGGCATACCTTAGATGCCTTAATTGACTCAGGAAGTACTGATAGTTTCATTAAGGAACAGATTGTTGCGAAATTGAAACTACATGTCTTCCCATCGGACCAGGCAATTGCGATGGCCCAGTCATCACTTAATACCAGAATCTCCGGCTTTTGTGTTGTTGATATGACACTTCATGGTCGTATGTATCCCTCCACCCGACTTTCGGTGCTCAAAGACTTATGTAGTGATCTCCTCTTAGGGCTGGACTTCCAAAAACAGCATAAGAAACTCACCATTGAGTTTAGTGGATCCAAACCCGGACTTACTATTTCTAATATACCATCTAAATTACCTTTTTGTGCATTATCAGCAGCTTCACTTGATGAACCCTCATTATTTGCCAGTATTCCGCCTCAATGCCAACCGATAATAACGAAATCGCGGCGCTTTAATCAGGAAGACCAATCTTTTATTGCGGCTGAAATCTCTCGACTTCTAGCAGAGGATATCATTGAACCATGTTCGTCGCCCTGGCGGGCTCAAGTCGTCATTGTCAAGAACCCTCTAAAACCTCACAAACAGCGACTATGCATCGATTATTCGCAAACCATCAATCAATATACCGACTTGGACGCCTACCCATTGCCACGCATTGATGATATGGTTAATAAACTGGCCGAATACAAAGTGTTCTCAACTTACGATTTAAAAAGTGCCTATCATCAGTTACCCTTGAAGGTCTCAGATAAGCAGTACACAGCCTTTGAGGCTAATGGACGGCTGTACCAATTTCGTCGCCTCCCATTCGGGGTTACTAATGGAGTGGCTGCCTTTCAACGGGCAATGGATGGCCTGGTTAAGCAGGAAAACCTAAGGGACACTTTTCCCTATCTTGATAACATTACCATTGCAGGTCACGATCAACAGGAACACGACTCCAACCTCCAAAAATTTCGGGATGCCCTCCATCGCCGTAATTTGACCCTGAATGAATCCAAATCTGTTGAGTCGCAACCGACCATCAACATCCTTGGCTACTGCGTAGGCAATGGTATCATTAAGCCAGACCCAGAAAGACTTCGCCCGCTCCAAGAGCTCCCGTCACCTAAGAATCCGGCTTCTTTACGTCGGGCTCTCGGTCTGTTTGCATACTACGCTAAATGGATTCCTCATTTTTCGGACAAAATCCAACCCTTGCTGCATGCTAGATCATTTCCACTGGGAACAGCGGCTGTTGCAGCCTTTAACCTTCTCAAAAAACAGTTGGAGAAAGCGGCTCTTCACTCCATCGATGAGAATCTCCCTTTCGTGGTTGAATGTGATGCCTCGGAGGTGGCGATCTCGGCTACTCTGAATCAGGAAGGTCGTCCTGTAGCATTTATGTCCAGGACCTTACAAGGTGCCGAGCTACATTATCCTCCGGTTGAGAAAGAAGCCACAGCCATCATAGAGGCAGTACGGAAGTGGAACCATTTTCTAGCTCGCCAGCACTTTACATTGATCACGGACCAACGATCAGTCGCCTTCATGCTCGATAATCGAAAACGAACCAAAATTAAGAATAATAAAATACAACTTTGGAGGATGGAACTGGCCTCTTTTGGTTATACCATTCTCTATCGGCCTGGCAAGGAGAATGTGGCCCCGGACACCCTCACACGGGCATTCTGCTCCACTATGTCATCCTCCACTCTCATGGATGTCCACAATGGTTTGTGTCATCCTGGCGTTACGCGCATGCTACATTTCGTACGATCACGGAATCTCCCTTTTTCCACTGGAGATGTAAAGAAAATATGCTCAGAATGCCGGCTTTGTGCGGAATTAAAACCTCAGTTCTTCCGCCCCTCAGCTGGTATACTCATACATGCAACCCAACCGATGCAACGACTTAGCATCGATTTTAAGGGCCCAGTGCCCTCTTCAACTCGGAACACATATTTGCTCATCATGATCGACGAATATTCACGTTTTCCGTTTGCCTTCCCCTGCTCCAATATGCTGGCGTCCACAGTAATCTGCTGCCTTGAGCAGGTATTTTCTCTCTGTGGCATGCCGGCTTATATTCACTCAGATCGGGGTCCATCCTTTATGTCAAGGGAACTCAAGGACTACCTCTCAGAACGGGGAATTGCAACAAGCAAAACAACACCATACCATCCCATCGGAAATGGGCAGGTAGAGAGGTATAACGGTATCATCTGGAATTCCGTACGTCTCGCTTTAAGATCTCGGGGCCTACCAGACCAGCAATGGGAAACAGTGCTTCCGGATGCATTGCACTCTATACGGTCCCTGCTTTCTACAGCCACAAATACTACACCTCATGAGCGGTTCTTTGGATTCCAGCGTCGCTCATCTCATGGGACATCACTCCCGTCATGGCTAACTACTCCTGGACCTGTATTACTCCGAAGATACGTTCGGACGTCTAAAAATGACCCTCTCGTAGACGAGGTTGAACTAACCGATGCCAACCCCACCTATGCAAACATACGATATTCCGACGGCCGAGAATCTACCATATCATTACGGGATCTGGCTCCCTGCCCACCAGGACCTAGTGGGACATCGGGTGATGGCATTTCACCAGGAAACTCTTGGGACCTATCGGGTACCCCTCTCCAGGATCCTGATCGGACACCAACTAGCTTGGTGCCGGTAGAACCCCGTGCTCAAGGTTGCGACCCTCCCAGTACCGCGCATGAAAGTACTGATCCGCCACAGACCAGCTCTGCACCTCCCTCTGAACAGAGGCAGTCCGACTTTGAACCTATTGGGGCTCGTACTCGAAGCCATGATCTCCCCGACCCTTCACAGGGCAATCCAGGCCACACAGACTCTGACCAATGGCCAACCGCATGTAAGCGGACCAGCGACCCTCTACGACGGGAATCCAAACGGGTGCGACTCTTCCTTGTTCGGCGGCTGCGGACCAAAAGGTAGACCACAGCCTTCTAATCCTGCAGGAGGGAAGAATGTGATAAAAATGCTAACTTCCGGGAAGTTATGTCATCACTTCCTGTGAACTATGAACTGTGAACTATGAACTGTGTACATACCTCACTTCCTGTCATATGTCACTTCCTGTTGGACTGGTATAAATACTGGTCTGTTCAGTATTGTAAGAGGCTTCTACCAGAGGCATGGTAAAGACCTCTCTTGTATATAGTGTGTTTATAAGTTACTTAAAGCTTACTTTAAAGTTACTTGATGGTAAGTCTCCTTTTTCTTACATCAATGTGTGTGTGCAGTAGGTGTGATATAATGTGTGTGTGCAGTAGGTGTGATATAATGTGTGTGTGCTGTAGCGGTGATACAATGTGTGTGTGCAGTAGGTGTGATATAATGTGTGTGTGCAGTAGGTCTGATATAATGTGTGTGTGCAGTAGGTGTCATATAACGTGTGTGTGCAGCAAGTGTGATATAATGTGTGTGTGCAGTAGGTGTGATATAATGTCTGTGTGCAGTAGGAGTGATATAATGTGTGTGTGCAGTAGGTGTGATATAATGTGTGTGCAGTAGGTCTGACATAATGTGTGTGTGCAGTAAGTGTGATACAATGTGTGTGTGCAATAGGTGTGATATAATGTGTGTGTGCAGTAGCTGTGATACAATGTGTGTGTGCAGTAGGTGTCATATAACGTGTGTGTGCAGCAAGTGTGATATAATGTGTGTGTGCAGTAGGTGTGATATAATGTCTGTGTGCAGTAGGAGTGATATAATGTGTGTGTGCAGTAGGTGTGATATAATGTGTGTGCAGTAGGTGTGACATAATGTGTGTGTGCAGTAGGTGTGATATAATGTGTGTGTGCAGCAAGTGTGATATAATGTGTGTTTGCAGTAGGTGTGAAATAATGTGTGTGTGCAGTAGGTGTGATATATCGTGTGTGTGCAGCAAGTGTGATATAATGTGTGTGTGCTGTAGGTGTGACATAATGTGTGTGTGCAGTAGGTGTGATATAACGTGTGTGTGCAGCAAGTGTGATATAATGTGTGTGTGCAGTAGGTGTGATATGATGTGTGTGTGCAGCAGGTGTGATATTATGTGCATGTGCAGTAGGAGTGGTATAATGTGTGTGTGCAGCAGGTGTGATATTATGTGCGTGTGCAGTAGGAGTGGTATAATGTGTGTGTGCAGTAGGTGTGATATAATGTGTGTGTGCAGTAGGTGTGATATAATGTGTGTGTGCAGTAGGTGTGATATAATGTGAGTGTGCAGTAGGTGTGATATAATGTGTGTGTGCAGTAGGAGTGATATAATGCGTGTGTGCAGTAGGTGTGATATAATGTGTGTGTGCAGTAGGTGTGATATAATGTGAGTGTGCAGTAGGTGTGATATAATGTGTGTGTGCAGTAGGAGTGATATAATGTGTGTGTGCAGTAGGTGTGATATAATGTGTGTGTGCAGTAGGAGTGATACAATGTGTGTGTGCAGTAGGTGTGATATAATGTGTGTGTGCAGTAGGTGTGATATAATGTGTGTAGTAGGTGTGATATAATGTGTGTGCGCAGTAGGAGTGATACAATGTGTGTGTGCAGTAGGTGTGATGTCATGTGTGTGTGCAGTAGGTGTGATATAATGTGTGTGTGCAGTAGGAGTGATATAATGTGTGTATGCAGTAGGTGTGATACAATGTGTGTGTGCAGCAGGTGTGATACAATGTGTGTGTGCAGTAGTTGTGATATAATGTGTGTGTGCAGTAGGTGTGATATAATGTGTGTGTGCTGTAGCTGTGATATAATGTGTGTGTGCAGTAGGTGTGATACAATGTGTGTGTGCAGTAGGTGTGATATAATGTGTGTGTGCAGTAGGTGTGATATAATGTGTGTGTGCAGTAGGTGTGATATAATGTGTGTGTGCTGTAGCTGTGATACAATGTGTGTGTGCAGTAGGTGTGATATAATGTGTGTGCAGTAGGTGTGATATAATGTGTGTGTGCAGTAGGTGTGATATAATGTGTGTGTGCTGTAGCTGTGATACAATGTGTGTGTGCAGTAGGTGTGATATAATGTGTGCGTGCAGTCGGTGTGATATAATGTGTGTGCGCATTAGGTGTGATATAATGTGTGTGTGCAGTAGGTGTGATATAATGTGTGTGTGCAGTAGGTGTGATATAATATGTGTGTGCAGTAGGTGTGATATAATGTGTGTGTGCAGTAGGGGTGATATAATGTGTGTGTGCAGTAGGTGTGATATAATATGTGTGTGCAGTAGGTGTGATATAATATGTGTGTGCTGTAGCTGTGATACAATGTGTGTGTGCAGTAGGAGTGATATAATGTGTGTGTGCAGTAGGTGTGATATAATGTGTGTGTGCAGTAGGTGTGATATAATGTGTGTGTGCAGTAGGTGTGATATAATTTGTGCGTGCAGTAGGTGTGATATGTGTGTGTGCAGTAGGTGTGATGTAACGTGTGTGTGCAGTAGGTGTGACATAATGTGTGTGTGCAGTAGGTGTGATATAATGTGTGTGTGCTGTAGCTGTGATACAATGTGTGTGTGCAGTATGTGTGATATAATGTGTGTGTGCAGTAGTTGTGATATAATGTGTGTGGGCAGTAGGTGTGATATAATGTGCGTGTGCAGTAGGTGTGATATAATGTTTGTGTGCTGTAGGTGTGATATAATGTGTGTGTGCTGTAGCTGTGATAAAATGTGTGTGTGCTGTAGGTGTGATATAATGTGTGTGTGCAGTAGGTGTCATATAATGTGTGTGTGCTGTAGCTGTGATACAATGTGTGTGTGCAGTAGGTGTGATATAACGTGTGTGTGCAGCAAGTGTGATATAATGTGTGTGCGCAGTAGGTGTGATATAATGTGTGTGTGCAGTAGGTGTGATATAATGTGTGTGTGCAGTAAGTGGATTATAATGTGTGTATGCTGTAGGTGTGATACAATGTGTGTGTGCAGTAGGTGTGATATAATGTGTGTGTGCAGTAGGTGTGATATAATGTGTGTGTGCAGTAGTTGTGATATAATGTGTGTGTGCAGTAGGAGTGATATAATGTGTGTGTGCAGTAGTTGTGATATAATGTGTGTGTGCAGTAGTTGTGATATAATGTGTGTGTGCAGTAGGAGTGATATAATGTGTGTGTGCAGTAGGTGTGATATAATGTGTGTGTGCAGTAGGTGTGATATAATGTGTGTGTGCAGTAGGTGTGACATATTGTGTGTGTGCAGTAGGTGTGACATAATGTGTGTGTGCAGTAGGTGTGATATAATGTGTGTGTGCAGCAAATGTGACATAATGTGCGTGTGCAGTAGGTGTGACATAATGTGTGTGTGCAGTAGGTGTGATATAATGTGTGTGTGCAGCAAGTGTGATATAATGTGTGTGTGCAGTAGGTGTGATATAATGTGTGTGTGCAGTAGGTGTGATATAATATGTGTGTGCAGTAGGTGTGATATAATGTGTGTGTGCAGTAGGGGTGATATAATGTGTGTGTGCAGTAGGTGTGATATAATATGTGTGTGCAGTAGGTGTGATATAATATGTGTGTGCTGTAGCTGTGATACAATGTGTGTGTGCAGTAGGAGTGATATAATGTGTGTGTGCAGTAGGTGTGATATAATGTGTGTTTACAGTAGGTGTGATATAATGTGTGTTTACAGTAGGTGTGATATAATGTGTGTGTGCAGTAGGTGAGATATAATGTGTGTTTACGGTAGCTGTGATATAATGTGTGTGTGCATTAGGTGTGATATAATGTGTGTGTACAGTAGGTGTGATATAATGTATGTGTGCAGTAGGTGTGATATAATGTGTGTGTGCAGTAGGTGTGATATAATGTGTGTTTACAGTAGGTGTGATATAATGTGTGTGTGCAGTAGGTGTGATATAATGTGTGTGTGCATTAGGTGTGATATAATGTGTGTGTGCAGTAGGTGTGATATAATGTGTGTGTGCAGTAGGTATGATATAATGTGTGTGTGCAGTAGGTGTGATATAATGTGTGTTTACAGTAGGTGTGATATAATGTGTGTGTGCAGTAGGTATGATATCATGTGTGTGTGCAGTAGGTGTGATATAATGTGTGTTTACAGTAGGTGTGATATAATGTGTGTTTACAGTAGGTGTGATATAATGTGTGTGTGCAGTTGGAGATCACCAGAGATGGTGTAACCATGGCCATAGATGATATAAATATGATCTTCCATGAGGCAGCTGTAAAAGCCGACCTTGTGAAACAGAAGAGGAAACGTTACAAAAGATAAAATAAAAATGAGAAATGGTTTGACCACGAATGCAAAAATGCCAGAAAAGACCTGAGAAAAATATCAAACCAAAAGCATCGCCAACCAAACAATCCAGACCTACGTATTAGATACAATGAGACCTTCAAAAGTTATAAACACACCATTAGGAACAAAACACAAAATTATACCCACAAAATACTCGAAGAAATTGAAAACTCCATTAATCCAAATCAATTCTGGGATATGTGGAATAACCTGAGTACAACACAATTGCAAGCATTACCAATCCAAGATGGCGACATCTGGAGAACACATTTTGAAAACCTCTACAAAGACATCCCAATAAACGAAACAAACCCAAGTCAACATCATGTCACAGAAAAACTCCACGCACTTGAAGCAACAATTAAAGACAACCAAAACCCTCTGGACTCCCCAATCACATGGAAAGAACTGGGCACAAAAACAAAATCCCTCCACCTAAAGAAAGCCTGTGGTCCAGACAACATCAAAAATGAAATGCTCAAGTTCAGCAATATGGAGATGCAGGGTGCGGTACTCAAGTTATTCAACTTCATATTACGTTCAGGCTGTTTTCCCGATATCTGGTGCCAAGGACTCATCTCTCCCATGTTTCAAATTGGAAACAAATCAGACCCAAATAACTACCGCGGCATCTGTGTCAACAGTTGTCTAGGGAAGTTATTCTGCAGTATTCTAAATAGTAGATTACTGGATTTTCTTAACAAACATAATATCCTTAGAAAAAATCAAATAGGCTTTCTTCCAAAACACCGCACCACCGACCATATCTATACCCTTCACACTCTCATTGAAAAACATATACACCAAACAAAAAATGGGAAAATATTCGCTTGTTTCATTGACTTCAAGAAAGCCTTTGACTCTATCTGGCACGAAGGGCTCTATTATAAACTTCTTCAGTGTGGAATAGGGGGCAAAGTCTATGACCTTATTAAATCGATGTATCTGAAAAATACATGCGGTGTCAAAATTGGAGACAAACGCACCGGTTTCTTCACCCAGAGAAGAGGCGTCCGGCAGGGCTGCAATTTGAGCCCGACCCTGTTCAACATATACATAAATGAATTAGCAGACATGCTGGAGCAAAGCGAGTCACCGGGTCTCTGTCTCCTGGATGGAGAAGTGAAATCCCTGTTCTATGCGGACGACCTGGTTCTGCTGTCTCCCACAGAACAGGGATTACAGCAACAACTAGACCTACTCGACAAATACTGCCAAAATTGGGCCCTAACAGTAAATCTAAAGAAAACCAACATCATGATTTTTCAAAAAAGGGCCAGGTGTCAGGAAAACAAATACCAGTTTACTCTCAGTGATACCATCATAGGACACACTATGAGCTACACTTACCTTGGTCTAACCATTACAGCATCAGGGAGCTTCAGCATAGTAGTGAATGCACTAAAACAAAAAGCCCGAAGAGCCCTATATGCAATAAAAAGAAAATTCTACAACATCCAAATCCCAATCAAAATCTGGCTCAAAATATTTGACAGCATAATCCTGCCCATTGCGCTGTACGGTAGTGAAGTATGGGGCCCGCTCAATCACCATAGCTACACTAAATGGGAAAAACACACAATAGAAGCCCTACATGCAGAATTTTGCCGAAGCATCCTTCGCACCCAAAGGAAAACACCAACAAATGCATGCAGAGCCGAACTAGGCAGATACCCACTGATAATAAACATCCAAAAACGAGCACTAAACTTCCTAAATCACCTCAAATCTAGCTCCCCAGACACCCTTCATTTTAAAGCCTTCCAGACCCAAGAGCTAAACCCAGAAAAGAGTCCCCTGAGGCAGCTGCTACTGAAACTAAGTACTTCTGCTCAGCCGGACCCTGACCAGTCCCAGACCAACACTGCCGTCCAAACACCAATCTGAGTGAACCAAATCATTAAACAATGCAAAGAAACCTACCTGGAACATTGGAACAAAATAACCAAAAGCCAAAGCAGATTAGAATGTTACCGGGCCCTAAAAAGAGAATATAAACTGGCAGACTATCTCTCGACCATCAGAGACACAAAACAGAGACAGACCCTCACCAGGTACAGACTAAGCGACCACCAACTGGCAATTGAAAAAGGAAGATACAAGAAATCCTGGCAGCCTAGAGAGAATAGAATATGTGATCAATGTCTGGCCAGCGAGGTTGAGACAGAGATGCATTTCCTCCTAAAATGCGAAAAATTCAACACATCAAGAAACATATTATTTGACAAGCTCAGCCAAACAACCCCAGATTTCAAGGAATTGGATGACCTGTCAAAATTAAGATTAGTCCTGGGAGAAGGAGACAGACCATACCTTGGTGCCAAATATGTAACAACATGTCACAACCTGAGGACTGTTTAAAATTAATACTGAATGTACCCAATGATGTACAAAGACTGTTTAAATTAATATTGTTTAAAGTAATATTGTATGTACCCAACGAAGGTCAAAATTGTTTGACACCTACAGAATGTTGGAAAACTGTACTTTTTGTTATGTAAGCTTTGGCAATATGGTTCCCTGTAAACTTTCATGCCAATAAAGCATTTGAATTGAATTGAATTGAATTGAATTGATTTTAATGTGTGTTTACAGTAGGTGTGATATAATGTGTGTGTACAGTAGGTGTGATATAATGTGTGTGTGCAGTAGGTGTGATATAATGCGTGTGTGCAGTAGGTGTGATATACAGGAAACTTTTTTTTATCCGGCACCGACGGGACCGACGTGGTGCCGATTGATCAAAAATTCCGCATAACCGAAAGCTATAGTAAAAGATACAGAGAGCTGAGAGCTCCGTATAAAGCAACAAACCCTGTTGCTTAGCAACAGGTTCAGAACAATGGCCACAAATTCCAAGCATCTCTGTAGCTTAGCAACAGCTGCAGCCATACCCTTGCACAGCAACAGATCGAGGAAGGCAAGTACAATATGAAGTAAAACTTACCTGAACCTACCCCTGAATTTTGCCGGTTAACCGAGATTTCCGGTTATTTAGGTCCGGTAAATCGAAAGTTTCCTGTAATGTGTGTGTGCAGTAGGAGTGATATAATGTGTGTGTGCTGTTGGTCTGACATAATGTGTGTGTGCAGTAGGTGTGATATAATGTGTGTTTGCAGTAGGTGTGACATAATGAGTGTGTGCAGTAGGTGGTGATATAATGTGTGTGCAGTAGGTGTGATACAATGTGTGTGTGCAGTAGGTGTGATACAATGTGTGTGTGCAGTAGGTGGTGATATAATGTGTGTGCAGTAGGTGTGATACAATGTGTGTGTGCAGTAGGTGTGATACAATGTGTGTGTGCAGTAGGTGTGATGCAATGTGTGTGCAGTAGGTGTGATACAATGTGTGTGTGCAGTAGGTGTGATACAATGTGTGTGTGCAGTAGGTGGTGATATAATGTGTGTGCAGTAGGTGTGATACAATGTGTGTGTGCAGTAGGTGTGATACAATGTGTGTGTGCAGTAGGTGTGATGCAATGTGTGTGCAGTAGGAGTGATACAATGTGTGTCTGCAGTGTAAGTGTGATACAATGTGTGTGTGCAGTAGGTGGTGATATAATGTGTGTGCAGTAGGTGTGATACAATGTGTGTGTGCAGTAGGTGTGATGCAATGTGTGTGCAGTAGGAGTGATACAATGTGTGTCTGCAGTATAAGTGTGATATAATGTGTGTGTGCAGTAGGTGTGATATAATGTGTGCATTCAGCAGGAGGGATATAATGTGTGTGCACTAGGTGTGATATGATGTGTGTTTACAGTAAATGTGATATGATGTGTGTTTACTGTAAATGTGATAAAATATGTGTTTACAGTAGGTGTGATATAATGTGTGTGCAGTTGGTGTGACATATTGTGTGTTTACTGTAGGTGTGATATAATGTGTGTGCAATAGGTGTGGTATACTGTGTGTGTGCTGTAGGTGTGATATAATGTGTGTTTACAGTAGGTGTGATATAATGGACCTGAAATTCGGGTCCCCACATGTCAGTATGCTTTGGGTACTCACGCGTAGGCCTAATTAAAGTGCCGGTTTCGTGCATTCACTGCGCATGCGTGGGAAACCGGAACTTCCGTTCACTTGAAAGAAGGGGTTGACAGGTAGAACGCCTGCGCCGGAGATGCAGCACGTGCGCATCGAACTTAGTTTTTTTTTGCAGGTTTCTCCGGGAGGGTAAGTCTCCAGCAGTTACACGTTTAAAAAGCAGGTGCAAGGCCTGCTTTTAACAAGGTAAATGCTGAATTAATTAAAATTAAAACATTTTTCCACAGGTTTATTATTTTAAAATTCTTTAAAGAAGGGTAAGTTTACTTTTAGCCCCGTTAGAAAATGTAATTAATTTTTTCAACATTTTAAATTATTGTTTAAAATAGTTATTTCATGTATTTTATAGTTATTTTAAAATTGTGATTTTTTAAACATTTATTTGAAGTTTTAGTTATGTTTTGGGGCTTATAGTATTTATAGGTTTGACAGCCCTTCCTGTCAAATTTATGAATGGAGCATTCCCTGCTACCATTGGCTCTCCATGGCCCACGTGATCCCAGGGGACGCTTCAAACTAACTGCACCCCTGGGATAGGCAAACACTGCACGCTGGCAGTTGGAGCATGCCCAGGATCGGAATCCCACGCGGTCCCACAGCACAATGGCAGGTGCGCAAAGTAAGTGCAGGTCAGAGGCTTGCACCCGCGGGAAGTTTCGACCCGAATTTCTGGGCCAATGTGTGTGTGCAGTAGGTGATGATATAATGTGGGTGTGCAGTAGGTGTGATATAATGTGTGTTTACAGTAGATGTGAAATAATATGTGTTTACAGTAGGTGTGATATATTGGCCCAGAAATTGGTGTCGGTGGCTTCCCGCGGGTGCAAGCCCCCGAACTACACTTACCTAGCGCGCCGACAGTTGAAGCCTGGACCCGCGTGGATTTCCTGTCAGTGGCCCGGTTCAGCTTCTGGCGCGCTGTGCTTGCGTGATCCAGCGGCGTAGTTAGTTCAATGAGCCGGCTGGGATCACGTGAGCACTGGGCAAACAATCGGAGGTTGCAAAAGTTCATTCAAGTGTTTGATAGTAAGAACTGTCAAACTCATGAAAACTCCGGGTGCCCAAAACAGTACTTAAACTTCAAATAAAAGTTAAAAAAACATCCCACTAATTAAATGAACTATTAATAACTGTAAAAAAAAACTAATTTAAACAATTATTCAAATTTTTGAAAAAAATAATTTTTTAACAAATCGGGTCTAAAAATACACTTACCTTACTGTAAAGTCTTTAAAAATAATAAACCTGTGGGAAAAAAATTCTAACTTTAATTATTAGACCACTTATCTTTTAAAACTAAGTCCTTACGTCTGCTTTTTTCATTCGTAAAAAGTTGAGGCCTTCACGCACGGGCAAACCTTTTTAAAAAAAAAGGAATTTCAGCGCGCACGCACAGACTCCTGCGCGCACGCGTTCGACCTCTGAACCCCTTGGTTCAGAGGAAAGGAAATGCCGGTTTTCCGCGCATGCGCTGTGCATGCTGAAAACCGACACTTCCATCGGGCCCACGCGTGAGTACCCCGTCCGTACTCACGCTTTGGGACCCGAATTACTGGGCCAATGTGTGTGTGCAGTAGGTGTGATATAATGTGTGTCAGCAGTAGGTGTGAAATAATGTGTGTGCCGTAGGTGTGATACAATGTGTGTGTGTAGTAGGTGTGATATAATGTGTGTGTGCAGTAGTTGTGATATAATGTGTGTGTGCAGTAGGAGTGATATAATGTGTGTGTGCAGTAGTTGTGATATAATGTGTGTGTGCAGTAGTTGTGATATAATGTGTGTGTGCAGTAGGAGTGATATAATGTGTGTGTGCAGTAGGTGTGATATAATGTGTGTGTGCAGTAGGTGTGATATAATGTGTGTGTGCAGTAGGTGTGACATATTGTGTGTGTGCAGTAGGTGTGACATAATGTGTGTGTGCAGTAGGTGTGATATAATGTGTGTGTGCAGCAAATGTGACATAATGTGCGTGTGCAGTAGGTGTGACATAATGTGTGTGTGCAGTAGGTGTGATATAATGTGTGTGTGCAGCAAGTGTGATATAATGTGTGTGTGCAGTAGGTGTGATATAATGTGTGTGTGCAGTAGGTGTGATATAATATGTGTGTGCAGTAGGTGTGATATAATGTGTGTGTGCAGTAGGGGTGATATAATGTGTGTGTGCAGTAGGTGTGATATAATATGTGTGTGCAGTAGGTGTGATATAATATGTGTGTGCTGTAGCTGTGATACAATGTGTGTGTGCAGTAGGAGTGATATAATGTGTGTGTGCAGTAGGTGTGATATAATGTGTGTTTACAGTAGGTGTGATATAATGTGTGTTTACAGTAGGTGTGATATAATGTGTGTGTGCAGTAGGTGAGATATAATGTGTGTTTACGGTAGCTGTGATATAATGTGTGTGTGCATTAGGTGTGATATAATGTGTGTGTACAGTAGGTGTGATATAATGTATGTGTGCAGTAGGTGTGATATAATGTGTGTGTGCAGTAGGTGTGATATAATGTGTGTTTACAGTAGGTGTGATATAATGTGTGTGTGCAGTAGGTGTGATATAATGTGTGTGTGCATTAGGTGTGATATAATGTGTGTGTGCAGTAGGTGTGATATAATGTGTGTGTGCAGTAGGTATGATATAATGTGTGTGTGCAGTAGGTGTGATATAATGTGTGTTTACAGTAGGTGTGATATAATGTGTGTGTGCAGTAGGTATGATATCATGTGTGTGTGCAGTAGGTGTGATATAATGTGTGTTTACAGTAGGTGTGATATAATGTGTGTTTACAGTAGGTGTGATATAATGTGTGTGTGCAGTTGGAGATCACCAGAGATGGTGTAACCATGGCCATAGATGATATAAATATGATCTTCCATGAGGCAGCTGTAAAAGCCGACCTTGTGAAACAGAAGAGGAAACGTTACAAAAGATAAAATAAAAATGAGAAATGGTTTGACCACGAATGCAAAAATGCCAGAAAAGACCTGAGAAAAATATCAAACCAAAAGCATCGCCAACCAAACAATCCAGACCTACGTATTAGATACAATGAGACCTTCAAAAGTTATAAACACACCATTAGGAACAAAACACAAAATTATACCCACAAAATACTCGAAGAAATTGAAAACTCCATTAATCCAAATCAATTCTGGGATATGTGGAATAACCTGAGTACAACACAATTGCAAGCATTACCAATCCAAGATGGCGACATCTGGAGAACACATTTTGAAAACCTCTACAAAGACATCCCAATAAACGAAACAAACCCAAGTCAACATCATGTCACAGAAAAACTCCACGCACTTGAAGCAACAATTAAAGACAACCAAAACCCTCTGGACTCCCCAATCACATGGAAAGAACTGGGCACAAAAACAAAATCCCTCCACCTAAAGAAAGCCTGTGGTCCAGACAACATCAAAAATGAAATGCTCAAGTTCAGCAATATGGAGATGCAGGGTGCGGTACTCAAGTTATTCAACTTCATATTACGTTCAGGCTGTTTTCCCGATATCTGGTGCCAAGGACTCATCTCTCCCATGTTTCAAATTGGAAACAAATCAGACCCAAATAACTACCGCGGCATCTGTGTCAACAGTTGTCTAGGGAAGTTATTCTGCAGTATTCTAAATAGTAGATTACTGGATTTTCTTAACAAACATAATATCCTTAGAAAAAATCAAATAGGCTTTCTTCCAAAACACCGCACCACCGACCATATCTATACCCTTCACACTCTCATTGAAAAACATATACACCAAACAAAAAATGGGAAAATATTCGCTTGTTTCATTGACTTCAAGAAAGCCTTTGACTCTATCTGGCACGAAGGGCTCTATTATAAACTTCTTCAGTGTGGAATAGGGGGCAAAGTCTATGACCTTATTAAATCGATGTATCTGAAAAATACATGCGGTGTCAAAATTGGAGACAAACGCACCGGTTTCTTCACCCAGAGAAGAGGCGTCCGGCAGGGCTGCAATTTGAGCCCGACCCTGTTCAACATATACATAAATGAATTAGCAGACATGCTGGAGCAAAGCGAGTCACCGGGTCTCTGTCTCCTGGATGGAGAAGTGAAATCCCTGTTCTATGCGGACGACCTGGTTCTGCTGTCTCCCACAGAACAGGGATTACAGCAACAACTAGACCTACTCGACAAATACTGCCAAAATTGGGCCCTAACAGTAAATCTAAAGAAAACCAACATCATGATTTTTCAAAAAAGGGCCAGGTGTCAGGAAAACAAATACCAGTTTACTCTCAGTGATACCATCATAGGACACACTATGAGCTACACTTACCTTGGTCTAACCATTACAGCATCAGGGAGCTTCAGCATAGTAGTGAATGCACTAAAACAAAAAGCCCGAAGAGCCCTATATGCAATAAAAAGAAAATTCTACAACATCCAAATCCCAATCAAAATCTGGCTCAAAATATTTGACAGCATAATCCTGCCCATTGCGCTGTACGGTAGTGAAGTATGGGGCCCGCTCAATCACCATAGCTACACTAAATGGGAAAAACACACAATAGAAGCCCTACATGCAGAATTTTGCCGAAGCATCCTTCGCACCCAAAGGAAAACACCAACAAATGCATGCAGAGCCGAACTAGGCAGATACCCACTGATAATAAACATCCAAAAACGAGCACTAAACTTCCTAAATCACCTCAAATCTAGCTCCCCAGACACCCTTCATTTTAAAGCCTTCCAGACCCAAGAGCTAAACCCAGAAAAGAGTCCCCTGAGGCAGCTGCTACTGAAACTAAGTACTTCTGCTCAGCCGGACCCTGACCAGTCCCAGACCAACACTGCCGTCCAAACACCAATCTGAGTGAACCAAATCATTAAACAATGCAAAGAAACCTACCTGGAACATTGGAACAAAATAACCAAAAGCCAAAGCAGATTAGAATGTTACCGGGCCCTAAAAAGAGAATATAAACTGGCAGACTATCTCTCGACCATCAGAGACACAAAACAGAGACAGACCCTCACCAGGTACAGACTAAGCGACCACCAACTGGCAATTGAAAAAGGAAGATACAAGAAATCCTGGCAGCCTAGAGAGAATAGAATATGTGATCAATGTCTGGCCAGCGAGGTTGAGACAGAGATGCATTTCCTCCTAAAATGCGAAAAATTCAACACATCAAGAAACATATTATTTGACAAGCTCAGCCAAACAACCCCAGATTTCAAGGAATTGGATGACCTGTCAAAATTAAGATTAGTCCTGGGAGAAGGAGACAGACCATACCTTGGTGCCAAATATGTAACAACATGTCACAACCTGAGGACTGTTTAAAATTAATACTGAATGTACCCAATGATGTACAAAGACTGTTTAAATTAATATTGTTTAAAGTAATATTGTATGTACCCAACGAAGGTCAAAATTGTTTGACACCTACAGAATGTTGGAAAACTGTACTTTTTGTTATGTAAGCTTTGGCAATATGGTTCCCTGTAAACTTTCATGCCAATAAAGCATTTGAATTGAATTGAATTGAATTGAATTGATTTTAATGTGTGTTTACAGTAGGTGTGATATAATGTGTGTGTACAGTAGGTGTGATATAATGTGTGTGTGCAGTAGGTGTGATATAATGCGTGTGTGCAGTAGGTGTGATATACAGGAAACTTTTTTTTATCCGGCACCGACGGGACCGACGTGGTGCCGATTGATCAAAAATTCCGCATAACCGAAAGCTATAGTAAAAGATACAGAGAGCTGAGAGCTCCGTATAAAGCAACAAACCCTGTTGCTTAGCAACAGGTTCAGAACAATGGCCACAAATTCCAAGCATCTCTGTAGCTTAGCAACAGCTGCAGCCATACCCTTGCACAGCAACAGATCGAGGAAGGCAAGTACAATATGAAGTAAAACTTACCTGAACCTACCCCTGAATTTTGCCGGTTAACCGAGATTTCCGGTTATTTAGGTCCGGTAAATCGAAAGTTTCCTGTAATGTGTGTGTGCAGTAGGAGTGATATAATGTGTGTGTGCTGTTGGTCTGACATAATGTGTGTGTGCAGTAGGTGTGATATAATGTGTGTTTGCAGTAGGTGTGACATAATGAGTGTGTGCAGTAGGTGGTGATATAATGTGTGTGCAGTAGGTGTGATACAATGTGTGTGTGCAGTAGGTGTGATACAATGTGTGTGTGCAGTAGGTGGTGATATAATGTGTGTGCAGTAGGTGTGATACAATGTGTGTGTGCAGTAGGTGTGATACAATGTGTGTGTGCAGTAGGTGTGATGCAATGTGTGTGCAGTAGGTGTGATACAATGTGTGTGTGCAGTAGGTGTGATACAATGTGTGTGTGCAGTAGGTGGTGATATAATGTGTGTGCAGTAGGTGTGATACAATGTGTGTGTGCAGTAGGTGTGATACAATGTGTGTGTGCAGTAGGTGTGATGCAATGTGTGTGCAGTAGGAGTGATACAATGTGTGTCTGCAGTGTAAGTGTGATACAATGTGTGTGTGCAGTAGGTGGTGATATAATGTGTGTGCAGTAGGTGTGATACAATGTGTGTGTGCAGTAGGTGTGATGCAATGTGTGTGCAGTAGGAGTGATACAATGTGTGTCTGCAGTATAAGTGTGATATAATGTGTGTGTGCAGTAGGTGTGATATAATGTGTGCATTCAGCAGGAGGGATATAATGTGTGTGCACTAGGTGTGATATGATGTGTGTTTACAGTAAATGTGATATGATGTGTGTTTACTGTAAATGTGATAAAATATGTGTTTACAGTAGGTGTGATATAATGTGTGTGCAGTTGGTGTGACATATTGTGTGTTTACTGTAGGTGTGATATAATGTGTGTGCAATAGGTGTGGTATACTGTGTGTGTGCTGTAGGTGTGATATAATGTGTGTTTACAGTAGGTGTGATATAATGGACCTGAAATTCGGGTCCCCACATGTCAGTATGCTTTGGGTACTCACGCGTAGGCCTAATTAAAGTGCCGGTTTCGTGCATTCACTGCGCATGCGTGGGAAACCGGAACTTCCGTTCACTTGAAAGAAGGGGTTGACAGGTAGAACGCCTGCGCCGGAGATGCAGCACGTGCGCATCGAACTTAGTTTTTTTTTGCAGGTTTCTCCGGGAGGGTAAGTCTCCAGCAGTTACACGTTTAAAAAGCAGGTGCAAGGCCTGCTTTTAACAAGGTAAATGCTGAATTAATTAAAATTAAAACATTTTTCCACAGGTTTATTATTTTAAAATTCTTTAAAGAAGGGTAAGTTTACTTTTAGCCCCGTTAGAAAATGTAATTAATTTTTTCAACATTTTAAATTATTGTTTAAAATAGTTATTTCATGTATTTTATAGTTATTTTAAAATTGTGATTTTTTAAACATTTATTTGAAGTTTTAGTTATGTTTTGGGGCTTATAGTATTTATAGGTTTGACAGCCCTTCCTGTCAAATTTATGAATGGAGCATTCCCTGCTACCATTGGCTCTCCATGGCCCACGTGATCCCAGGGGACGCTTCAAACTAACTGCACCCCTGGGATAGGCAAACACTGCACGCTGGCAGTTGGAGCATGCCCAGGATCGGAATCCCACGCGGTCCCACAGCACAATGGCAGGTGCGCAAAGTAAGTGCAGGTCAGAGGCTTGCACCCGCGGGAAGTTTCGACCCGAATTTCTGGGCCAATGTGTGTGTGCAGTAGGTGATGATATAATGTGGGTGTGCAGTAGGTGTGATATAATGTGTGTTTACAGTAGATGTGAAATAATATGTGTTTACAGTAGGTGTGATATATTGGCCCAGAAATTGGTGTCGGTGGCTTCCCGCGGGTGCAAGCCCCCGAACTACACTTACCTAGCGCGCCGACAGTTGAAGCCTGGACCCGCGTGGATTTCCTGTCAGTGGCCCGGTTCAGCTTCTGGCGCGCTGTGCTTGCGTGATCCAGCGGCGTAGTTAGTTCAATGAGCCGGCTGGGATCACGTGAGCACTGGGCAAACAATCGGAGGTTGCAAAAGTTCATTCAAGTGTTTGATAGTAAGAACTGTCAAACTCATGAAAACTCCGGGTGCCCAAAACAGTACTTAAACTTCAAATAAAAGTTAAAAAAACATCCCACTAATTAAATGAACTATTAATAACTGTAAAAAAAAACTAATTTAAACAATTATTCAAATTTTTGAAAAAAATAATTTTTTAACAAATCGGGTCTAAAAATACACTTACCTTACTGTAAAGTCTTTAAAAATAATAAACCTGTGGGAAAAAAATTCTAACTTTAATTATTAGACCACTTATCTTTTAAAACTAAGTCCTTACGTCTGCTTTTTTCATTCGTAAAAAGTTGAGGCCTTCACGCACGGGCAAACCTTTTTAAAAAAAAAGGAATTTCAGCGCGCACGCACAGACTCCTGCGCGCACGCGTTCGACCTCTGAACCCCTTGGTTCAGAGGAAAGGAAATGCCGGTTTTCCGCGCATGCGCTGTGCATGCTGAAAACCGACACTTCCATCGGGCCCACGCGTGAGTACCCCGTCCGTACTCACGCTTTGGGACCCGAATTACTGGGCCAATGTGTGTGTGCAGTAGGTGTGATATAATGTGTGTCAGCAGTAGGTGTGAAATAATGTGTGTGCCGTAGGTGTGATACAATGTGTGTGTGTAGTAGGTGTGATATAATGTGTGTGCAGTAGGTGTGACATAATTGTGTGCAGTAGGTGTGATATTGTAGGAATCGATCTATCCCTAACTGAAGCACTGAAGTCGAGTCAGTTCAATAATTCAACTGAATTTAATCAAACAAGTGAACAAAACAAAAACATGCAGGAGCAACAGCAAACAGGTCTTTTCAGCAGCTTGTTACACGAGGTCTGGGCTTAGAACCTCCCACTCTCTGATGTCATGACGTCATCACGTTTCCCGCCATTCGGGGCATCATGTGACCAATGTGATGACGTCATCACGTTGTTTCAGGCCTTTTGCAGAAAGCTTATTTACACTCAGCCAACAAACACAGATGCTGTAGCATTGGGTTAAAGACAGTTATGCATTTGTACAGAAGATCATTGGTGGTTTTGCCACATGCGCCCCCCCAGAAGTGTCTTTAATCGCAAAGGTCAATTGCAGAGGAGGTCGGACAATCCTGTCGGAGCGACTCCGATATTCCCGGAGAGGAATGGATGGTGCAGGAGATGAGCTGGATTGCGGGGCCAACGGGCCAGGCGCGGCGCTCGCGGGCGGTCGGCCATGACGTGGCGGCTGCGCTGCCTCGACTGGCTGCTTGAGATCCAGGTGTGCAGCCTTGAGGCGGTCCACGGAAATGTGGTCGGGTTTACCTCCGACGTCCACTAGAAAACTCTTGGTGCCCGCCTGCAGTACTCGGAAAGGGCCTGCGTATGGAGGCATGAGAGGACTACGGTGGGCATCCTGTTGGACGAAAACAAATTTAGCCCTCATAAGCTCCAGCGGAACATGTGGCGCGGGCAGTCCGTGCTGTGAAGTCGGAATGGGCCGGAAAGAGTGCGCTGCGACCCGGTGAGCCTCCAGTTGTTCAGCTGCTGACCACGGATGCGTCGGTGACGGAAGAAAGTCGCCGGGCACCATGAGCGGCTGGCCATAAACTAGTTCAGCGGCCGATGCCTGCAGGTCCTCTTTAGGCGCTGTGCACAACCCGAGCATCACCCATTTAATTTATCCACCCATGCGATCCCTTGGAGGGTGGCCCGCAGCGACGCCTTCAAAGAGCGGTGAAAGCGTCCGCATAACCCGTTGGCCTGCGGATGGTAAGCCGTGGTCCGATGGAGCTTGGTGCCCAAACCTGAAGCCACGGCGTTCCACAAAGCAGACGAAAACTGCGGCCCGCGGTCCGATGAAATGTCCGATGGAACGCCGAAATGAACAACCCAGGATGAAAGAAAAGCTCGGGCGACATCCGCAGAGGTGGTGGACGTTAAAGGAATGGCCTCCGGCCACCTGGTGGTACAGTCGACGATTGTCAGAAGATGCGTAAACCCTTGTGACAGCGGTAGTGGGCCCACGAGGTCGACATGAACGTGATCGAATCGCCGCTCCGGTACCTCGAAAATGGCGACAGGAGCTTTGACGTGGCGCTGTACCTTCGCCCTCTGGCACACAACGCAGGTCTTGGCCCAGTCACGCACATCTTTTCTCATTCCCCTCCAGACGAATTTGGACGTTAACAATTTCTGTGAAGCCCGACGCCCGGGTGTGCAAGTCCGTGAACGACATCGAATACTTTCCTGCGCCAGGACAATGGAACGATCGGGCGTGGGTCTCCCAGGGAGACGTCGCAGAGCAAGGAGGTGCTGGCCGAATGGAAAGGCACATCTGCTGGCTGCAGGCAGGACGAATCAGAGCGGAAAGCTTGCGTTTCCGGGTCAGTCGCTTGGTCAGCTGCCATGAGCGAATAATCGAGCCCCAGTTGGACGGCCTGTGTGGTCGAACATGAGAGGCAGTCAGCTACCACGTTGTCCTTCCCAGCCACGTGCCGGATGTCAGTGGTAAACTCAGAAATGAAGGTGAGTTGTCGTTGCTGCCGGGCTGACCATGGCTCAGTCGTCTTGGCCATGGCAAACGTCAGGGGCTTGTGATCGACAAACGCTGTGAATTGGCATCCTTCCAATAAAAAGCGAAAGTGGCGGATGGCCAGGAACAACGCCAACAGCTCCCGGTCGAATGTGCTGTAGCTAAGTTCGTTACTACGCAGCTGGCGACTAAAAAACGCCAGCGGTTGCCATGTCCCATCGACCCATTGCTCTTGCACGGCGCCGACGGCGTAGTCCGATGCATCCGTCGTGAGTGTGATGGTGGCGCCAGGCAGCGGGTGCGCCAACATGGTCGCGTTGGCGAGGGCCTCCTTCGTGTCCCCAAAAGCGCAGTCCATCTCCGGCGTCCAAGACACAGGTTCTTTCCCCGGCTTCCCTCGGAGTGCCTTGTAGAGCGGCCGCATGAGCTGTGCGGCCCGGGGGACAAATCGATGGTAAAAATTTACCATGCCGAGGAATTCTTGGAGCGCTTTGACGGATTGTGGCCATGGAAACGCAGCGATGGCTGCCATTTTCACCCGGAGTGGCAGTGCCCCATCTGCCGTGATGCGGTGGCCCAGAAAATCGATCTGCCTCAGCCCGAATTGACACTTGTGTGGATTAATTATAAGGCCATGCTCCTGGAGGTGGCGGAAAAGGATGCGCAGGTGTCGTAGATGCTCCTCCTTTGAAGTGCTGGCGACGAGGATGTCATCAAGGTACACGAAAAGGAATTTGAGGACCCGTAGCGCCGAATCCATGAGGCATTGGAACGAAAGGCATTCGTAAGAATTCGAAAAGTCCAAACGGGGTAATGACCGCCGCCTTCTGGACGTCCTGGGGGTGGACGGGCACCTGGTGGTACCCCCGGACGAGGTCGATCTTGGAAAAAAACGAATTGCCTGCTAAATGAGCGGAAAAATCCTGGATGTATGGTATCGGGTACCGGTCCGGAGTCGTGACCTCATTGAGGCACCGATAATCGCTGCAGGGCCAGCACCCACCACCTGGCTTTGGCACGATATGCAGCGGAGACGACCAGGGATTATTGGACCAGCGAACGATGCCCAACCGCTCCATGGTAGCGAATTCCGCCTTCGCGGCCTCGAGTTTACTGGCCTCCAAACGTCGAGCGCAGACATAAACCGGGGGGCCGGTCATCGCGATGTAGTGCTCAACACCATGTTTGGCGGTCGTCGCCGAGAAGGTGGGTTGAGTGAGCTTCAGAAATTCCTTGAGCAGGCGGGTGAAGTCGTCGGGTGTCGACTTGGCGCGGGCGAGCACGGGGGCCGCGCCTGAGCCTCGAAAACAGGGGATGGGGGCCCATGAGGCGGCGTGAATCAGGCGGCGATTACGTACGTCGACCAGTAGGTTATTAGCACAGAAAAAGTCAGTGCCGAGGATTGCTAGTGGTATTTTGGCGGTTATAAACTCCCAGTGGAAGAGTTGCCCGCCGAGACACAACCGGATTCGCCGCATCCCAAACGTACGGATAGCGCTGCCATTGGCGGCATGTAGTGGAGTACCACGCCTCCCGGACCGGACGTCAACGGGTGAAGCGTGGAGGATGCTGCACTGGGCGCCCGTGTCGCACAAGAACCGCTGGCCCGAAATGGAGTCGGTGATATACAACAATTTCCCGGAATCACCAACCGTCATTGTGGACGTGAACCCGACCTCAGTGTCGTTCTTCCGTTCTCGCGCACAGTTTTGCTGCTTTCTCGGTGCCGGTGGCAGGAAACTACATGGGGGTCGGCAGTATCTGGCTTTCGGTCCGAACCAGGCATGGTCGTAACAGAGGCCGGTCTGTGGAGGCGCCAAGGCGGGGTTCCTCGAGGCGGGACGCTTTGAAGTGGCACAGTATTGTTGCATCACCGCGTGAATGGTGTCGTCTTCGGCCGTGAGCGCTATGCCATCCGTAGCCTCCGACCTGGCAAGGGCTGCTTGTACCTGCTCAGCAAGCTGGCTCAGGAACAGTTCCCGAAACAGAAAACACTGTGGCTCAGACCCGAGGAGTGTGAGCATTTGGCTCATCAACTCGGAAGGCTTAGCATCGCCTAACCCGGGGAGTGCGAGCAAACGTCGCACGCACTCCGCTTTCGTGAGACCAAATATTTGCATAAGGCGTGCCTTAAGCGTTTCATACTTGTCATTGATGTGCCTCAATAATTCCGAGACTCGATGTTAGCGAAACAAAACAAGGCTTTTATTAACTTAGAAAGTAACACGTAAGAGAGAGAGGTAGCTTCCTTCTGGAGACTGAGGCCAGACTGAGCTAGCTTACAAAAGGGGCCAGGTATGGGCGGAGCCCTACACACACAGCACATTCCAGCACATTCCAATAAACAATACAATGAGGACTGGGGGAAGGGAAATGACACTGAAACCGACCACAGTCACAGGCAGTGATGAATGGAATGTTTCATCACATTCACCCCTTCTATAGATTTAGTCTGTTCGGGGGTTTGATAGTCCTCTGCGACCGACGTGGCTGTTGTGGTGCCGCGGGTGTCAGCTGGGTGTCCCCGGTAGTCTCCTGGGTCTCTGCCGGGGGTGCCGCCAGGGTTGTTGAAGGGGTAGTTGGTGGGGGTGCCATTGGTCGATGTTCTTCCGGGGGTGATGAAAGAGTAGTGGGTGGGTAAGATTTGCTGTGATCGTTGTTGCTGCTATTGCCGTGGTTGTTGTCGATGCCGGCTGGGGCGACGTCTTTTATGGACACGGTGTCCTCCCTTCCGTCGGCGTGCCGGACATATGCGTATTGGGGGTTGGCGTGGAGTAGGTGTACTGGCTCCACGAGAGGGTCCGTCTTGTGGCCCCTCACATGCCTTCGCACGAGTACCGGACCTGGGGTGGAGAGCCATGACGGCATGGATACGCCTGAGGTGGATTTCCGGGGAAAGACAAACATTCGTTCATGAGGCGTGGCATTAGTGGCCGTGCACAATAGCGACCGTATCGAATGGAGCACATCCGAGAGGACTTCCTGCCAGCGGGAGATAGGGAGGCCCTTGGTCCTTAGAGCTAGAGTGACTGCTTTCCATACTGTCCCGTTCTCTCGCTCCACTTGGCCGTTACCCCGGGGGTTGTAGCTGGTGGTACGGCTCGTGGCGATCCCCTTGGACAGCATGTACTGGCGTAGCTCTTCACTCATGAAGGACGCCCCCCTATCCCTATGGATGTAGCTCGGCATACCGAACAGGCAGAACAGGCTGTTGAGGCATTTAATGATCGTGGCGCTGGTCATGTCTGGGCAGGGGAAGGCGAATGGGAACCGGGAGTATTCGTCCACAATGTTCAGGAAGTAAACATTGCGATCGACGGACGGGAGGGGGCCCTTGAAATCTAAGCTGAGCCGCTCAAAGGGCCGTGTAGCTTTGATTAAGTGGGCTCTATCTGGGCGGTAGAACCGAGGCTTGCACTCAGCGCAAGTGCGGCAGTTCCTGGTCAGAGACCGAACTTCCTCAATCGAGTAGGGTTGGCGCCAGTGGCGCACTGCCTCCACGATGGCTTGGGCCTCCTTTTCCACGGAGGAGTGTCTGATCTCGGGCCCTTGGAGGGTCTTCGAGAAGAAAGCTACGGGCCGCCCCGCCTGGTTGAGGGTGGCCGCCAAGGCGAAGTCAGTAGCATCACTTTCCACTTGAAATGGAGTGTTCTCGTCCACTGCCTGTAGCGTGGCCCACTCAATATCCTGCTTAATGCTTTTGAAGGCGGCGTGGGCCTCAGCAGAGAGCGGAAAAGAGGATGCTTTCAAGAGGGGGCGGGCTTTGTCGGAGTAGTTGGGGACCCATTGGGAATAATAAGAAAATAACCCCAGGCACCTTTTCAGGGCTTTGGGAGTGTTGGGCAGGGGCAGCTCCCGTAGGGGGCGCAATCGGTCGGGGTCTGGTCCGATTTCCCCATTCTCCACCACGCTGCCTAGTATGCAGAGGCGCGTGGTGTTGAAAACGCACTTGTCCTCGTTGTAGGTGAGGTTGAGTTTTTGTGCGGTTTCCAGGAACCTCTCGAGGTTCGAGTCGTGATCCTGCTGATTGTGGCCGCAGATGGTGACGTTGTCGAGGTAGGGGAAGGTTGCCTGCAAGTGGTGGTCATCGACCATGCGGTCCATCTCCCTCTGAAAAACCGAGACCCCATTCGTCACCCCAAAGGGGACTCTGAGGAATTGGTAGAGGCGTCCGTTCGCCTCGAAGGTGGCGTACGGGCGGTCCTCTGGTCTGATAGGGAGCTGGTGGTACGCTGACTTGAGGTCGATGGTGGAGAACACCCGGTATTGGGCGATTTGGTTCACCATTTCTGATATGCAGGGTAGCGGGTAGGCGGCTAGTTGGGTGTACCTGTTGATCGTTTGACTATAGTCGATCACCATCCGTTTCTTCTCGCTACCCCTTACCACTACCACTTGGGCGCGCCACGGGCTGTTGCTGCCTTCAATAATGCGCTCTTTCAGGAGCCTGTCTACCTCGGTCGTGATAAACCGCCTGTCCTCCCAGCTGTACCTCCTGCTTTTGGTCGCTATTGGCCGGCAGTTAGGGGTAAGGTTCGCGAATAGCGAAGGCGGCTTTACCTTCAGGGTAGCCAGACCGCACACTGTGAGGGGCGGCTGGGACCCACCGTACTTGAGCGTGATGCTTTGGTGGTTGCACTGGAAATCCAGGCCCAAGATCACGCTCGCACATAGGTTCTTCATGATTAATACTTTAAAATTATCGTATACAGTTCCGTTAACGCCCAATTGTACCGTGCAGTAACCCAGAATGGTTGATGTCTGGGTTTTATCAGCCATAGAGATGGTACCCTGAGCAGGGACCACCTTTAGGGAGAGTTGCTGTGCCAGTTCAGGGTGGATAAAACTCTCCGTGCTTCCACTGTCAATTAAACATTTAACCCCGCACCCGTTTACCTCGATGTCCACCATTGATTTGGATAGCGGGTGCGGCCTGGTCTGGTCCACTGTGACCGATGCCACTGTAGGGCCCTGATCGATACAAGATGGCGTCCACGCTGTCTGCTCATAAGATGGCGGACCCCACGAGGTCGGGCAAGATGGCGTCCACGATGGCCGCTCCCACGGCGCACACGCGGCGGTGGCGGGTTTTCCGGCGGTTGGTTTTCCGGCGGGGTTCCCTCTGCACACCTTCCCGAAGTGCCCCTTCTTACCGCACTTAAAGCAGGTGGTGCCTTTCGCCGGGCACAGGTTTCTGGTGTGTTTTGGCTGCCCGCAGAAGTAGCAGTTGGGTCCCTGACGCGTCGCGGCTGTCGTAGGGCTTCTGGGGGGAGAGCGGGGCCCCGCCGGTGTCGGGCTGCCGGGCGGGGAAGATGCCTTCCAAGATGGCGGCGCCCTCGGTGCACACGTGGCGGCGTGGACGGCGCGGGCTGAAGAGTAGGCGTCCGAGTTTCTCTGGGCCACATCCAGGGATCGCGCGGTGTCCGCAGCCTGTTTCAGGTCCAACCCCGTTTTTTCCAGCAGTCTTTGCCGGATGTAAGTGGAGCTGAGGCCTGTGATAAAGGCATCGCGAACAAGCTCGTCAGTGTACACTGCAGCTTTTACATCTCGGCACTTGCAGTCTTTGCCAAGCATTTTCAGGGTGCTTAGGAACTCCTCCACCGATTCCCCAGGTCGCTGTGCGCGCGTAGCGAGCAGATGCCTAGCATACACCTCATTCGTAGGCTGCTGGTAATGCGCCTTTAAGATGTCGCAGGCGGCCAGGTACGTATCGGCGTCTTGGATGAGGGGGTAAACCCGGTGGCTTACCCAATTCCGCAGAATTCCGAGTCTCATCCTCGCAGCGTCCGTAGCGTCTTTGACGGCTGCGGAATTGTCCAGGAAGAATTCCATACACTCAAACCAGTGTCCGAAGCATGCTGATGCGTCCGGAGCATGTTGATCCAAATCCAAACGTTCGGGTTTCAGGAGTTGATCCATAGTGTTGAAAAATAAGTTAATAAAATTGATGTGCCTCAATAATTCCGAGACTCGATGTTAGCGAAACAAAACAAGGCTTTTATTAACTTAGAAAGTAACACGTAAGAGAGAGAGGTATCTTCCTTCTGGAGACTGAGGCCAGACTGAGCTAGCTTACAAAAGGGGCCAGGTATGGGCGGAGCCCTACACACACAGCACATTCCAGCACATTCCAATAAACAATACAATGAGGACTGGGGGAAGGGAAATGACACTGAAACCGACCACAGTCACAGGCAGTGATGAATGGAATATTTCATCACAGTCATCCATGGGCGGGTTCTCCAGCAGGCTGATGATTCGGGAAGCCGTCAAGCTGTCCAGTGCGGAGACCATGTAAAGGTAATGGGTCTGATCCAGCACGATGTTCCGAAGTTGGAACTGAGCCTCCGCTTGCATGAACCAGGGGGCTGCCTGTCGTTCCCAAAATTGAGGGAGCTTCAAACTCGCTGCATTCACATCCATCTTATTCTCGAACTTTCCTCCGCGAAAATCGTCAGCGAAGCTTCGGGGTCACCAATGTAGGAATCGATCTATCCCTAACTGAAGCACTGAAGTCGAGTCAGTTCAATAATTCAACTGAATTTAATCAAACAAGTGAACAAAACAAAAACATGCAGGAGCAACAGCAAACAGGTCTTTTCAGCAGCTTGTTACACGAGGTCTGGGCTTAGAACCTCCCACTCTCTGACGTCATTGTAGTGTATGTACCTTTAAGAGAGAACTACTTTTACAGCTCCTGTATACTGTAGTACCGGCAGTGACCACACCTGTATATAAGCCTTGAGCATGCCTCTGTACTGTCAGTCTATAGACTACCCTCCTCCAGTAAGCACCTGTTGATTGTTAAGTTACAGCCTCCGTGTAGTTATTGGAAAACAACATACTTTAAGAATCACGGATTCAACAGTGGCGACGAGGTCGATTCGAATCGACCTGCAACTCTGCATTTCCCTTCAAGGATTCGCTCCGGGACGGCGGTGGAAGAAGTCGAGACCAGAAGCACGGGCGTCAACCATGAGCAACCGCCCAGTCATCCGGCAGAGAGTGAACATCGCAGGGGAGGCTGTTCAGAGCCGGGCTTGGTTCCCCAGCCACGATGATCCAGCAACAGACTGGCAACAGGTACAGCGCAGACCCTTCCCGGACAGCGGCGGCTGGAGCTGACCGACGGCATAAAAAAAGCCGAGCAGCGTCGACGGGGTAAGAGAGAGGGTGAAGCACACATGCGCAGCCGGGGGTTGAAAACCGAGCGGCGTCGAGGAAAAACAAAACAGAGAGAGAGAGAGGGTAAAGCAGCAGCCGGGTTCAGGACCGAGTGGCGGCAACGGGAGAGGCGCACAGGAGAACGCGCAGAGCACAGCCAGGGCTCAAGGGCTGAACTGCGTCTGCGGGGAGAAGAAGGGAGAGCGCGGGAGACGCCATTTTAGAAGCCGCAGCGGAGAAGAAGGGCGAGCGCGGGAAGAAAGGAAAGCATGGGAGACGCCATTTTGTGCCAACGGAGAAGAAGGGAGAGCGCGGGAGACACCATTTTAGACAGTTAAATCACACCCAGGGATGCCGAAGAGTGGCAGTATCACTGCATTCGACAATGAAGTCGAAGATTGGGCGACATATGTGTAACACATTGAGGTGTACTGCAGGGCGAATGAAGTGCCAGATGCTAGGAAAGCACTGGTTTTGTTAAATTCCATGGGTGCAAAAACTTATGGCTTACTGCGAAACCTAATAACCCCAGAGAAGCCCGTGGATAAGAATTTCAAAAGCATAGTGGAAATCCTGCAGGATCACTTAAACCCCAGACTGCTGCTGATAGCAGAAAGTTTTAAGTTCCACAAAAGGAACCAGCATAAAGACGAAAGTAATGCTGAGTACTTAACGGAACTGTGCAAGCTATCGAAACACTGCCAGTTTGGATTAGGACTAGCAGACACGTTAAGGGACAAGTTTGTGTGTGGGCTTCAAAGTGAAGGAACTCAGAAACGGCTTCTATCAGAAAAGGATCTTACGCTGGACAAGGCTTTCAGCATGGCAGTATCACATGAAGCAGCTGCAAGGGGCGCTGCAGAGATACAACGGAGACCGCAAGAATATGGCACCAATGAAATGTCATATGGAGCAGGGAAGTGTTATCGCTGCGGCAGAACAACACACGACCAGAAGGATTGTTGTTTCAAGGACCAAGTGTGCAGACAGTGTGGAAAAGCAGGACACATAGCAAGAGTCTGCAGGTCAGGGAAGAAAACCAGCAGCAAGAAATCTCCACAGGAGAAGTACAAAAAGGTACATAAGGTGACGGACAGTAGTTCAGACGAACAGAAAAGTGATACAGACTCCAGAAGCAAGGAGCTGGGTTGTCTGAAACTACATAAGGTAATCAAAATGGAGGATCACCAGACTATCTGGGTCACACTCAAGATAGACGGAGTCCAAGTGAAAATGGAATTGGACACAGGATCATCCCTAACAGTCATAAACCAAAGGGACTACAAGCGGCTATTTTCACACATACCCTTGAAAGCTACAGAGATTGTCTTGAAGACGTACACGGGGCAAAAAGTCTACCCCAAAGGAAAAATAAGGGTGAAAGTGATATACAAAGGCCAGGAAATACCTAAAATGGACCTATATGTATTGCCAGATGGAGAACAACCACGACTAGGACGTGAATGGATCCGGAAGATACAGCTAGATTGGCATTCCATACAGGCACTGAAGGTTGAGGCCAAAAAGGATGACGACGTCACACCTGGACGGCTGTCAAAAATGCTAACTGACGCACAAGAAGTGTTCCAGGAGGGACTCGGAACACTAAAAGGCATAACAGCAACGATTAAAATAGAGGAAAATGCAAGCCCAAAGTTTTTTAATGCCAGACCGGTGCCTTATGCGATCCGACCAGCCATCGAAGCAGAGCTGGAAGGGTTGGAACGTTCAGGAGTACTGTCCAAAGTAGACTGGAGCGAGTGGGCTACACCCATTGTTCCTGTAATGAAGAGGTCGTTGAGTAATACGCCTGGGGAAGCAAAGAAAGTCCGCATCTGTGGGGATTTTAAGGTGACAGTGAACCCAATCCTTCACACGGTACAATATCCGCTTCCACGGATTGAGGATATTTTCACCTCGCTATCTGGAGGTAAATGCTTCACCAAAATTGATCTGGCCCAGGCGTACTTGCAAATGGAGGTAGAAGAAGCCTCGAAACAATACCTCACGATCAACACTCATAAAGGTCTCTACCAATACAACCGGCTGGTGTTCGGGGTAGCATCGGCTCCGGCTATTTGGCAAAGGGCGATGGATCAAGTCCTGCAAGGGATTCCAGGGACCCAGTGTTATTTGGACGACATCCTGGTCACGGGTGAAAATTACAGTGATCACCTCACCAACCTGGAGAAGGTGCTCACTAGATTAAAGGAATATGGCTACGAGCTAATCGCCACAAGTGGGAGTTTTTCCAGAAGCAGATCTCGTATTGTGGCCACGTTATTGATGAAGAGGGGTTACATAAGTCCCCTGAAAAGATTGAGGCGGTAGTCAAAGCTCCAGCACCGGAAAATATGTCACAACTGAGGTCGTTCCTCGGACTGGTGAACTACTACCATAAGTTCTTACCAAATTTGTCTACATTATTACACCCACTGAACACCCTACTGCAAACGGGGGTACCATGGAAGTGGAATGACGAATGTAAACGAGCTTTCCAGAAGTGCAAAAAATTGATCACATCAAAAGAGGTGTTGGCCCATTTCAACCCAGCATTACCAATTTGGTTGGCATGTGATGCATCACCCTATGGTATTGGAGCGGTGCTGTCGCACAAATTCCCAGACGGGTTGGAGAGGCCAGTAGCCTTTGCATCTCGGTCACTAACCTCAGCCAAGCGCAACTATGCCCAGATCGACAGGGAGGCCCTCAGCCTAGTATGGGGAGTAAAAAAATTCAACCACTATCTGCATGGGCAGAAGTTCACCTTGCTGACTGACCACCAACCACTTGTCTCCATCTTTAATCCAAAGAAGGGCGTTCCGGTGATGACTGCACAACGGTTACAAAGATGGTCCCTTTTTCTAGGGGCGAACCAATATGAAATAGAATATAAAGGCACGAAACAGCATGGAAACGCTGATGGGCTATCACGCCTGCCACTGCCTACTGTGGAGGAAGCAACAGCAGTGGACCCTGTCGAGATATTTTATTCGTCGATAATTGAACGATTGCCAGTAACTAACGCGGATATAGAGAAGGAGACCCGCAATGATCCGACACTGTCTCGGGTATATGACTTGACGGTGAGGGATGGCCAACACATGGTGACTCACTGTTGCCAGCATTCTCATCCAGAAGAGAACAGCTGTCAGTATGCCAGGGGACAGTGATGTATGGATCCCGAGTGATAATTCCACCCAAGTTAAGGGAGAGAGTGCTCAATGAGCTTCACGAAGGTCATCTGGGAGGGGTGAAAATGAAAAGCCTTGCTAGGGCTTATGTGTGGTGGCCGGGGATCGATCAACAAATCGAGGACCTAACAAAGAGCTGCTCAGGATGCCAGAAGGTCCAAAATGCACCACCACATGCCCCTCTACACCCATGGGAGTGGTCCTCCTCTCCATGGCAACAGGTGCATATTGATTTTGCTGCTCCATTCATGGACTCAATGTTCTTAATAGCAGTGGATGCTCACTCGAAATGGCCTGAGGTGATAAAAATGTCCTCAACCACTACAGAGAAAACGATTGCAGTCCTACGGACCATATTTGCCGGAAACGGCTTGCCAGAGCAGATTTGCTCTGATAATGGACCACAGTTTGTGTCCAAAGCGTTTCGGAAATTTATGAGAAGGAATGGGGTAAGGCATTACACATCCGCCCCGTATCATCCAGCCACAAATGGATTGGCTGAGAGGTTCGTACAAACCTTTAAAAAGGCGATAAAGGCCATGTGCGATGATGAAATTCCACTACAGCATAAGGTGGACAATTTCCTGTTAGCCTACAGAAATGCGACACATGCAGTTACCAACCAGACCCCGGCCATGATGTTCTTTAACTGAAGGTTGAGATCTCGTCTGGATTTGCTCAGACCAAATGTGCGAGGAAATGTCGAGGATAAACAATTCCAGCACATCAATGAGAAGCCGACAAGGAGCTTCAATGTAGGACAACCAGTCTTGGCCCGTGACTACCAAACAGAGAAATGGCAACCCGGAACGATATGCACATGGCAGGGGCCATTAATGTACACAGTGGATGTCGGGGAGAACATTGTGAGATGCCACGTCGACCAGATCTTAGCATCACAGGAATGAGTCAACCCCATCCTCGCGTACCTGGGGATGAACCCAACATACCGGTAGCATCTACCTCAGGAACAGTAGCAGCGGAAACTGATGAACTAACCAACGAAAGGGGGCCAGAATCGCCACCACACCAAGAACAAGAACCTCAGGAAAGGCGCTATCCAGAAAGGATCAGGAAGCCGCCCCAAAGACTGAATCTATAAATGGACTATTTCAATTTAATGTGCATGTTAAAGTGTTAATTGTTATTTGAATATTATGGGTACTGCTAATCTAAAAGGGGAGGAATTGTAGTGTATGTACCTTTAAGAGAGAACTACTTTTACAGCTCCTGTATTCTGTAGTACCGGCAGTGACCACACCTGTATATAAGCCTTGAGCATGCCTCTGTACTCAGCCTTTAGACTACCCTCCTCCAGTAAACACCTGTTGATTGTTAAGTTACAGCCTCCGTGTAGTTATTGGAAAACATCATACTTTAAGAATCACGGATTCAACAATCATGACGTCATCACGTTTCCCGCCGTTCGGGGCATCACGTGACCAATGTGATGATGTCATCATGTTGTTTCAGGGCTTTTGCAGTAAGCTTATTTACACTCAGCCAACAAACACAGATGCTGTAGCATTGGGTTAAAGACAGTTATGCATTTGTACAGAAGATCATTGGTGGTTTTCCCATGATATAATGTGTGTTTACAGTAGGTGTGATATAATGTGGGTGTGCAGTAGGTGTGGTACATTGTGTGTGTGCAGTAGGTGTGATATAATGTCTGTTTACAGTAGGTGTGATATAATGTGTGTGTGCAGTAGGTGTGATACATTGTGTGTGTGCAGTAGGTGTGATATAATGTGCGTGTGCAGTAGGTGTGATACAATGTGTGTGTGCAGTAGGTGTGATACAATGTGTGTGTGCAGTGTGATATAATGTGCGGGTGCAGTAGGTGTTATACAACGTGTGTGTGCTGTAGGTGTGATATAATCTGCGTCTGCAGTAGGTGTGATATAATGCATGTGTGCAGTAGGTGTGATACATTGTGTGTGTGCAGTAGGTGTGATATAATGTGTGTGTGCAGTAGGTGTGATACATTGTGTGTGTGCAGTAGGTGTGATATAATGTGTGTGTGCAGTAGGTGTGATATAATGTGTGTGTGCAGTAGGTGTGATACAATGTGTGTGTGCAGTGTGATATAATGTGCGGGTGCAGTAGGTGTTATACAACGTGTGTGTGCTGTAGGTGTGATATAATCTGCGTCTGCAGTAGGTGTGATATAATGCATGTGTGCAGTAGTTGTGATATAATGTGTGTGTGCAGTAGGTGTGATATTATGTGTGTTTACAGTAGGTGTGATATAATGTGTGTTTACAGTAGGTGTGACATAATGTGTGTGTGCTGTAGGTATAATACAATGCGTGTGTGCAGTAGGTGAGATATAGGCCCAGTAATTCCGTTCCAAACGCGTGAGTACGGTCGGGGTACTCACGTGTCTGGCCGGAGGAAATGCCGGTTTTCAGCATGCACAGCGCATGCGGGGAAAACCGGCATTTCCTGTCCTCTGAACGAAGGGGTTCAGAGGCACAGCGCGTGCGACTGCACAGGCAGCGCGTGCGCAGTGAACTTCGTCGATTTCATTCATGGATTCAGTGAGGTTAAGCCCTTACAACTTACAGTTGCTCCAGAGGCTTCGGAGGAGGATATATTTTATCGTGGAGCTTCTGAAGGCAATATTTTTGTTTGGGAAAGGGAGGAAAGTTATTTTAAGAAATGCTGAGGTAAGTTTTAAAGTTTAATTTTTTTTTTTTTAAACGGGTTTTCAGTACTGTAGGTAGAAGGAGCAATTGTGATGGTGTGAATTGAAGTTTCTGTGTTTATTAAATGTGAAAATGACTGTTCTAAAATGAATAATGTAACATTTCCAACATTTTTAAGAAAGAAACTTTTCATCAGTAATATATTCTTTTAAGTAATTATGTATATATGTCCGTATATATTCCTTTACGTATATGTATGTATGTATATATTCCTTTACTTATGTGTATGAATGTATGTATTTAATTATGATTTTCCAATAAGTTACTTTCTCTGAAAGTCATAATTAAATACATACATTCAGACACATAAGTAAAGGAATATATACATACATACATATACGCAAAGGAATATATACAGACATACATACATAATTACTTAAAAGAATATATTACTGATGAAAAGTTTCTTTCTTAAAAATGTTGGAGTCATTTTCACATTTAATAAACACAGCAAATTCAATTCACATAGCCACAATTGATCCTTCTACCTACAGTACTGAAAACCGATTTTAAAAAACAAAAATAAACTTTAAAACTTACCTCAGCATTTCTTAAAATAACTTTCCTCCCTTTCCCAAACAAAAATATTGTCTTTCAGAAGCTCCACGATAAAATATATCTTCCTCCGCAGCCTCTGGAGCAACTGTACTCATGCTTTTTTCATGTGTAAGTTGTAAGGACTTAACCTCACTGAAAGCATGAATGAAACCGGCGAATTTTACTGCGCACACGCTGCCTGTGCAGTCGCACGCGTTCTGCCTCTGAACCCCTTCGTTCAGAGGACAGGAAATGCCGGTTTTCCCCGCATGCGCTGTGCATGCTGAAAACCAGCATTTCCTCCGGCCAGACGCGTGAGTACCCCGACCGTACTCACGCGTTTGGAACGGAATTACTGGGCCAAGATTTTACATGACAATAAAATGAAAAATTTAACAATTGCACGATTTGCCCCCTCGCATCTGCGACTGAGGGTCCAAGGAGGTGCATTGTGCAACAGGTCATCGTCGTACGTATCCTCACACTGTTCCCTTTCGGGAACTGTATGAAGTGGTGGAAGGATTTCTGGCCACGTTAACGCTCCTTCCGTGACCATAACCATCTTCATACCAGCCATTAGGGTGGATAGTCCTATGGCGTGATGGTTTTATGGGCTCCCACAACCCATCTGAGGAGGGGGGCCACCCACACCCGCGGACGCAAGTATCCCGCTGGATGTCCACCCAGAATTTATAGTTGGAGCTCCGACTCCACTTGCCGGGACTGTCTGGAGCGGGGTTCGAAACCCTACTCCTTCTGGCCCAGCGGCGGGGATGCTTACCACTACGCAAAAGGCCCACTCCACGCAAAAGGTGACACCCATACGTTTCCTGCGCCTTTTCCCTCCCCGTGACTGGAGCCCTATGCTGCCACTTGAAAGACCAAGCTATCATCTGTCCTTTTTGCGGCGCCTTGGACTTCTCATTACCAATGATGAGCAGGCGCTGCGCCTCCACCTCATTGAGGAGATTGCTGAGGTCATCATCAGTTCAATTGTGAGTTCTTTTAATGCCGTGAATTGTGCTCATTCCAGCCATTTCACGTTGCTAATCGGAGTGGGCCTTTGGCGTAGCGGTAGGATCCCCGCCGCTGGGCCAGACGGGGTAGGGTTTCGAACCCCGCTCCAGACAGTCCCGGCAAGTGGATTCGGAGCTCCGGTCTAAATTCTGGGTTGACATACAGTGGGATATTAGCGTCCATGGGTGTGGGTGGCCCACCCTCCTCGTATAGCTTGTGGGAGCCCGTAAAACCCTCCCACCATAGGACTAACCACCCTAATGGCTGGTACAAAGATGGTTACGGTCACAGAAGGAGCGTTAATCACGGCCATAAATCCTTCCACCACTTCATACAGTTTCCCAAAGGGAACAGTGTGAAGACACGTATGACGACGATGTTGCTAAATAAATAAATGGATTGAAAAAAATAATTCAGGGCTTTTAAAAGTCTTTAAATTGCTTTAATTCTGCTTAAAACTACTTCAGATTCTTCAAAATAATGTAAACGTTTATAAAAGTTTATAAAAGTTACCAAAAGCTTCATAAAAATACCAAAAACCTATTTGAAATGCTGCTCTGCATGTAAAAATGCTTTGCAGCTTGTGAGAAACATTGGGGGCGTGTCCTATTAAACTGAGACCTCAAGGGGCGTGTCTCAGTTGCACTGCGCACTCCAGGCTTCGCGATGGCTGCACTCCTGGGCGGCGTGACGTCAGACACTGCCCGGGATTCTTCTCTTTCAAAAAGGAATTCCAGGCGTCCCTGGAGGTGAACGGCAGGCGCGTTGGGTAAGTGTAGATCCGGGGCTTGCACGAGCGGCAAGCCCCCGATCTGAATTTCTGCCCCATTATGTGTGTGTGCAGTAGGTGTGATATAATGTGTGTGTGCAGTAGGTGAGATATAATGTACGTGTGCAGTAGGTGTGATATAATGTGTGTGTGCTGTAGGTGTGATATAATGTGTGTGTGCTGTAGGTGTGATACAAAGTGTGTGTGCAGTAGTTGTGATATAATGTGAGTGTGCAGTAGGTGTGATACAATGTGTGTGTGCAGTAGTTGTGATATAATGTGTGTGTGCAGTAGGTGTGATATAATGTGTGTGTGCTGTAGGTGTGATACAACGTGTGTGTGCTGTAGGTGTGATACAATGTGTGTGTGCTGTAGGTGTGATACAATGTGTGTGTGCAGTAGGTGAGATATAATGTGTGTGTGCAGTAGGTGTGATACAATGTGTGTGTGCAGTAGTTGTGATATAATGTGTGTGTGCAGTAGGTGTGATATAATGTGTGCGTGCAGTAGGTGTGATATAATGTGTGTGTGCAGTAGGTGTGATACAATGTGTGTGTGCAGTAGGTGTGATATAATGTGTGTGTGCAGTAGGTGTGATATAATGTGTGTGTGCAGTAGGTGTGATATAATGTGTGTGTGCAGTAGGTGTGATACAATGTGTGTGTGCAGTAGGTGTGATATAATGTGTGCGTGCAGTAGGTGTGATATAATGTGTGTGTGCAGTAGGTGTGATATAATGTGCGTGTGCAGTAGGTGAGATATAATGTGTGTGTGCAGTAGGTGTGATATAATGTGTGTGTGCAGTAGGTGTGATATAATGTGTGTGTGCAGTAGGTGTGATATAATGTGCGTGTGCAGTAGGTGTAATATAATGTGTGTGCAGTAGGTGTGATATACTGTGTGTGTGCTGTAGGTGTGATATAATGTGTGTTTACAGTAGGTGTGATATACTGTGTGTGTGCTGTAGGTGTGATATAATGTGTGTTTACAGTAGGTGTGATATAATGGCCCTGAAATTCAGGTCCCCATGCGTGAGTACGCTCTGGGTACTCACGCGTAGGCCTAATGAAAGTGTCGGTTTCGTGCATGCACTGCGCATGCGTGGGAAACTAGAACTTCCATTCACTTGAAAGAAGGGGTTGACAGGTGGAACGCCTGCGCCGGAGAGGCAGCGCATGCACATCGAACTTACGTTTTTTTTGTGGGAGGGTAAGTCTCCAGCAGTTACACGTTTAAAAAGCAGGTGCAAGGCCTGCTTTTAACAAGGTCAATGCTGAATTAATTAAAATGTAAACATTTTTCCACAGGTTTATTATTTTTTAATTCTTTAAAGAAGGGTAAGTTTATTTTTAGCCCCGTTAGAAAATGCAATTAATTTTTTCAACTTTTTAAATTATTGTTTAAAATAGTTATTTCATCTATTTTATAGTTATTTTAAATTGTGATTTTTAAAAAATTTATTTGAAGTTTTATTTATGTTTTGGGGCTTATCGTATTTATAGGTTTGACAGCCCTTCCTGTCAAATTTATGAATGAAGTATTCCCTGCTGCTATTGGCTCTCCATGGCCCACGTGATGCCAGGGAACGCTTCAAACTAACTGCGGCCCTGGGATAGGCAAGCACTGCACGCCGGCAGTTGGAGCACGCCCAGGATCAGAATCCCACGTGGGCCAAAAGCACAATGGCAGGTGCGCAAAGTAAGTGCAGGTCGGAGGCTTGCACCCACGGGAAGTTTCGACCCGAATTTCTGGGCCAATGTGTGTGTGCCGTAGGTGGTGATATAATGTGTGTGTGCCGTAGGTGTGATATAATGTGTGTGAGCAGTAGGTGTGGCATAATTGTGTGCAGTAGGTGTCATATAATGTGTGTTTACAATAGGTGTGATATAATGTGTGTGTGCAGTAGGTGTGATAAAATGTGCGTGTGCAGTAGGTGTGATATAATGTCTGTTTACAGTAGGTGTGATATAATGTGGGTGTGCAGTAGGTGTGATACTAAGTGCGTGTGCAGTAGCTGTGATATAATGTGTGTGTGCAGTAGGTGTGATATAATGTGTGTGTGCAGTAGGTGTGATACAATGTTTGTGTGCAGTGTGATATAATGTGCGTGTGCAGTAGGTATAATACAATGTGTGTGTGCTGTAGGTGTGATATAATGCGTGTGTGCAGCAGTTGTGATATAAAGTGTGTGTGCAGTAGGTGTGATATTATGTGTGTTTACAGTAGGTGTGATATAATGTGTGTGTGCAGTAGGTGTGGTATAATGTGCGTTTACAGTGGGTGTGATATAATCAGTGTGTGCAGTAGGTGTGATAAAAAGTGTGTGTGCAGTAGGTGTGATATAATGTGTGTTTACAGTAGGTGTAATATAATGTGCGTGTGTAGTAGGTGTGATATAATGTGACTTTACAGTAGGTGTGATACAATGTCCATGTGCAGTAGGTGTGATAAAATGTGTGTGTGCAGTAGGTGAAATATAATGTGTGTGTGCAGTAGGTGTGATATAATGTGTGTGTGCAGCAGGTGTGATACAATGTGTGTGTGCAGTAGGTGTGATATAATGTGTGTGTGCAGTAGGTGTGATATAATGTGTGTGTACCGTAGGTGTGATATGATGTGTGCTTACAGTAGGTGTGATAGACTGTGTGTGTGCGGTAGGTGTGATATAATGTGTGCGTGCAGTAGGTGTGATATAATGTGTGTGCAGTAGGTGTGATATAATGTGTGTGTGCAGCAGGTGTGATATAATGTGTGTGTGCAGTAGGTGTGATATAATGTGTGTGTGCAGTAGGTGAGATATAATGTGTGTGTGCAGTAGGTGAGATATAATGTGTGTGTGCAGTAGGTGTGATATAATGTGTGTGTACCGTAGGTGTGATATGATGTGTGCTTACAGTAGGTGTGATATACTGTGTGTGTGCGGTAGGTGTGATATAATGTGTGCGTGCAGTAGGTGTGATATAATGTGTGTGTGCAGCAGGTGTGATACAATGTGTGTGTGCAGTAAGTGTGATATAATGTGTGTGTGCAGTAGGTGTAATACAATTTGTGTGTGCAGTAGGTGTGATATAATGTGTGTGTGCAGTAGGTGTGATATTGTGTGTGTGTGCAGTACGTGAGATATAATGTGTGTGTGCAGTAGGTGTGATATAATGTGTGTATACATTGGTGTGATATAATGTGTGTGTGCTGTAGGTGTGATATAATGTGTGTGTGCTGTAGGTGTGATATAATGTGTGTGTGCTGTAGGTGTGATATAAAGTGTGTGTGCTGTAGGTGTGATATAATGTGTGTGTGCGTGCTGTAGGTGAGATATAATGTGTGTGTGTGCAGTAGGTGTGATATAATGTGTGTGTGCAGTAGGGTTGATATAATGTGTGTGTGCAGTAGGTGTGATATAATGTGTGTGCAGTAGGTGTGATATAATGTGTGTGTGCAGCAGGTGTGATATAATGTGTGTGTGCAGTAGGTGTGATATAATGTGTGTGTGCAGTAGGTGAGATATAATATGTGTGTGCAGTAGGTGTGATATAATGTGTGTGTGCAGTAGGTGAGATATAATGTGTGTGTGCAGTAGGTGTGATATAGTGTGTGTGTACGGTAGGTGTGATATGATGTGTGCTTACAGTAGGTGTGATATAATGTGTGCGTGCAGTAGGTGTGATATAATGTGTGTGTGCAGTAGGTGTGATATAATGTGTGTGCAGTGGGTGTGATATAATGTGTGTGTGCAGCAGGTGTGATATAATGTGTGTTTGCAGTAGGTGTGATATAATGTGTGTGTGCAGTAGGTGAGATATAATGTGTGTGTGCAGTAGGTGTGATATAATGTGTGTGTGCAGTAGGTGAGATATAATGTGTGTGTGCAGTAGGTGTGATACAATGTGTGTGTGCAGTAGTTGTGATTTAATTTGTGTGTGCAGTAGGTGTGATATAATGTGTGTTTATAGTAGGTGTGATATAATGTGTGTGTGCAGTAGGTGGTGATATAATGTGTGTGTGCATTAGGTGTGAAATAATGTGTGTGTGCATTAGGTGTGAAATAATGTGTGTGTTCATTCGGTGTGATATGATGTGTGCTTACAGTAGGTGTGATATACTGTGTGTGTGCGGTAGGTGTGATATAATGTGTGCGTGCAGTAGGTGTGATATAATGTGTGTGTGCAGTAGGTGTGATATAATGTGTGTGCAGTAGGTGTGATATAATGTGTGTGTGCAGCAGGTGTGATATAATGTGTGTGTGCAGTAGGTATGATATAATGTGTGTGCAGTGGGTGTGATATAATGTGTGTGTGCAGCAGGTGTGATATAATGTGTGTTTGCAGTAGGTGTGATATAATGTGTGTGTGCAGTAGGTGAGATATAATGTGTGTGTGCAGTAGGTGTGATATAATGTGTGTGTGCAGTAGGTGAGATATAATGTGTGTGTGCAGTAGGTGTGATACAATGTGTGTGTGCAGTAGGTGTGATATCATGAGTGGTTGCAGTAGGTTTGATACAATGTGTGTGTGCAGTAGGTGTGATATAATGTGTGAGTGCAGGTGAGATATAATGTGTGTGTGTAGTAGGTGTGATATAATGTGTGTGTGCAGTAGGTGTGATATAATGTGTGTGTGCAGTAGGTGTGATATAATGTGTGTGTGCAGTAGGTGTGATATAATGTGTGTGTGCAGTCGGTGTGATACAGTGTGTGTGTGTGCAGCAGGTGTGATATAATGTGTGTGTGCAGTAGGTGAGAAATGCGTGTGTGCAGTAGGTGTGATATAATGTGTGTGTGCAGTAGGTCTGATACAATTTGTGTGTGCAGTAGGTGTGATACAATATGTGTGTGCAGTAGGTGAGAAATGTGTGTGTGCAGTAGGTCTGATACAATGTGTGTGTGCAGTAGGTGTGATACAATATGTGTGTGCATTAGGTGTGATATAATGTGTGTGTGCAGTAGGTGTGAAATAATGTGTGCTTACAATAGGTGTGATTTAATGTGCGTGTGCAGTAGGTGTGATTTAATGTGTGTGTGCAGTAGGTGTGATATAATGTGTGTGTGCAGTAGTTGTGATTTAATTTGTGTGTGCAGTAGGTGTGATATAATGTGTGTTTATAGTAGGTGTGATATAATGTGTGTGTGCAGTAGCTGTGATGTAACGTGTGTGTGCAGTAGGTGGTGATATAATGTGTGTGTGCATTAGGTGTGAAATAATGTTTGTGTGCATTAGGTGTGAAATAATGTGTGTGTTCATTCGGTGTGATATAATGTGTGTGTGCATTAGGTGTGAAATAATGTGTGTGTGCAGTACATGTGACGTAATGTGTGTGTGCAGTAGGTGTGATATAATGTGTGTGTGCAGTGCATGTGACATAATGTGTGTGTGCAGTAGGTATGATATAATGTGTGTGTGCAGTAGTTGTGATATTATGTGTGTGTGCAGTAGGTGTGATATCATGTGCGTGTGCAGTAGGTGGGAAATAATGTGTGTGTGCAGTAGTTGTGAAATAATGTGTGTGTCCATTAGGTGTTGATATAATCTGCGTGTGCAGTATGTGGTCGTATAATGTTAACATTCCGCATTCATTATAGTTTCTCCTATTTTCAAGAAAAGCCCAAATTTCATCATTATTTCAGCAGCAGTTCAAAAAATAATGACATGCAGCTTTAAATTCTTTGCTTCTCGAGGTGGGAGAATAATCATGTCACACCTGTAATAAAGATCATGAAAATTCCACAAATGAACACATTAAAGATAACAGACAGGAAAGAAGCTGCTGGTCCATCCAGCCTGTACCACACCATGGTGTATGCACTCTGTGGTGTATGTAACCTGTTCCACCTTAAGAGAACTACCTTAAGAGATGTACTACTTTCTCTTGGCTGCTGTATACTGTAATACCGGTGGTGACCACACCGGTATATAAACGTTGTGTAGTGATTTGCTGGGCAGTTCAGCCCTTACCTCCGAATAGTAAAGACCTGTTATAGTTATTCTTGTGGTCTGTGTCCAGTGATTTATAATAAGCATAACTGGGACACACAGACTTAACAGTGGCGACGAGTCCGATCTTACCCTGCGGCAGTTTTACATCCAAGGCAGCTTCGTCCTCAGAACGGGCGTCGAGAAGAGGCATCCGCCCTTATCATCCTGCTGAGCACCATTGCACGGGAGGCATCAAGAACCCGGGTTAAAAAGAAAAATTCTGACCACGAAGCCCTCCATCAGCGACAGGTAGTGATCATCCCTTCTACCACAGTGGTGGGTAAGCCGATCAGCGACACGAGCAGAAAGTCGGCCACATTGACTGTGGAGTGGGGGGGGAAATCGGAGGAAAAAGGGCGGAGAACTCGACCACGGCCGGTGAAAAGGGCTGGGCTGCAATCGAGGCCGAGAGGCGCAGCGACTGGGGCAGCTTAAGGCATGAGAGCCGCGGAGAACTCAAACGCAGCCGGTGTAAAGGACCGGGCTGCATGCGGGGCTGAGAGACGCAACAGCAGGGGAAGCGTGAATGCCCACGGGAACCGCGGGGGAGTAAAAGCAGCGTCGGGGAATTGAGAACCGCTGGGGAGGCGAGAACGGCAGCAGCACGGCAATCGCCATTGCAGCCAGCGGGGGAAGAAGGCAAACGCGGGAATCCGCCATTGTAGTCGGCGGGGGAAGAAGACGACCGCGGGAAAGACCGCCAAGCGCAGGAAGCCGCCATTTTAGTAGGCGGGGGAAGAAGACAAGCGCGGGAAGCCGCCATTTTGAGAAAAAGAAAAATTTAAAAACTTGCAAGGATGCCTAAACATGGGAACATTAATACCTTTGATAGCGATATCGAAGATTGGACCACGTATGTAGAACGCATGGAAGTTTATTGTAAAGCAAATAAGGTACCAGATGATGAGAAAGCACTAACCTTATTAAGCTCAATGGGTGCGAAGACATACCGGCTATTGAAGCACCTTCTATCACCAGATAAACCGGCGGATCAGACTTTCGCGAATATTGTTACTGTCCTGAAAAATCATTTAAACCCCACGCTGCTGATGATAGCGGAACGATTTAAATTTTACAGAAGAACGCAGCTGAAAGACGAAAGCAACGCTGAATTTTTAATTGAACTGCGTAAGCTATCAAAGTACTGTCAGTTTGGAACAGGACAAGCAGATGCGCTGAGAGATAAATTTGTGTGTGGATTGTTAAAAGAAGGAACACAAAAGCGACTGCTTGAGGAGAATGATCTTACGCTTGATAAAGCTGTCACTATTGCAGCATTGCACGAAGCCGCAGCGAAAGGCACTGCGGAAATGCAGCTATGGCCACCGGAACTCAGCACCAATCAAATGGTCTTGGGTACAGTAAAATGTTATCGTTGTCGAAAGACAACGCACGATCAGAACCAGTGCTGGTTCAAAAATCAGGAATGCAGAAAATGTGGCAGGCTTGGTCACATAGCTAAAGTATGCCGGTCAGGAAAGAAGACCAGCAACAAAAAGTCACCGCAGGAAAAGTACAGAAAGGTACACAAGGTGACAGAGAACAGTTCGAACGAACAGAAGTCAAATTCAGACTCCAGCAGTAATGAACTGGGTAGTCTAAGAGTACACAATGTTGGTAATGAAGCAGAACTCCAAACAATCTGGGTCACACTTCAGATAGCAGGAGTCCAAGTGAAGATGGAATTGGACACTGGATCGGCATTGACGGTCATGAATAAGCAAGATTACAAAAGGTTATTCCCACATATTCCCCTACGGGATACGGAGATTGTATTGAAAACATACACGGGGCAAAGAGTATACCCCATCGGGAAGATAGAGGTAAAGGTGGTCCACAAGGGCAAAGAAAGCCGAGGAATGGACTTATATGTGTTACCTGAGGGAGGTCCACCACTACTGGGACGGGATTGGATTAGGAAAATAAATATGGACTGGCATTCCTTAAAAGCACTAACGGTAGATTCCGGTAAAAAAGATGTCAAACCTAAACGATTGTCCAGAATATTGGACGATGCTAAAGAGGTGTTCCAACAGGGACTGGGAACACTGAGAGGAATTACGGCAAACATCAAGGTTGAAGAACATGCAAACCCGAAATTTTTCAAAGCCAGACCCAAACCTTATGCGATATGACCTGCTGTGGAAGCTGAGCTGGAAGGGCTAGAACATTCAGGAGTACTGTCTAAGGTAGACTGGAGTGAGTGGGCCACGCCCATTGTCCCCGTCATGAAGCGTTCATCGAGCAACAAGCCGGGGGAACCGGGGAAGGTTCGCATCTGTGGAGATTTCAAGATCACTGTTAATCCGGTGCTTCACACGGTGCAGTATCCGCTTCCGCGGATTGAGGATATCTTCGCTTCGTTGTCTGGCGGGAAACACTTCACCAAGATAGACCTGGCGCAGGCATACTTACAGATGGAAGTTGAGGAAGAGTCACGCCAGTATCTCACGATCAACACGCATAGAGGCTTGTACCGGTATAATAGACTGGTTTTTGGAGTGGCATCGGCTCCAGCAATTTGGCAGAGGGCCATGGAGCAGGTATTACAGGGAATTCCAGGCACGCAATGTTACCTGGACGATATTCTGATTACAGGAGATGATGACGAGGAACACCTTGCAAATTTGGAACTGCTGCTCACCAGATTGAAAGAATATGGACTTCGAGTTAATCGCCAGAAATGTGAGTTCTTTCAGAAGCGGATCTCGTACTGTGTTCATGTCATTGACCGGGAGGGGCTTCATAAGTCTCCTGACAAGATCGAAGCTGTTGTGAAGGCTCCCGCTCCGGATAATGTATCCCAGTTGAGGTCGTTCCTAGGGTTGATTAACTATTACCATAAGTTTCTGCCAAATTTATCAACGGTGCTGCACCCGCTGAACGCTCTTTTGCAGAAGGGAGTACCATGGAAGTGGAGCGAGGACTGTAAGAGGGCCTTTCGCAAAAGCAAGGCATTGATCACCTCAGAGGAAGTGTTGGCTCACTTCAACCCAATGCTGCCTATTCGTTTGGCTTGTGATGCTTCTCCATATGGTATTGGGGCAGTACTCTCACACAAGTTGCCAAATGGCCTGGAGAGGCCAGTTGCGTTCGCATCCAGATCATTGACCTCCGCTGAGCGCAACTATGCTCAGATAGATAGGGAGGCTCTCAGCCTTGTGTGGGGAGTAAAGAAGTTTAATCATTACCTGCAGGGCCAAAAGTTTACGCTTCTGACAGACCACCAGCCGTTGGTATCCATTTTTAACCCTAAGAAGGGTGTTTCGGTGATGACAGCACAGAGACTCCAGAGATGGTCCCTTTTCCTAGGGGCACATCAATATCAGATCGAATTCAAAGGTACAAAGCAGCATGGTAATGCTGATGGGCTGTTGCGCCTGTCACTACCTACAGAGGAGGAGGCACCGACGGTTGACCCTGTTGAGTTATTTCACTCGACCATCATCGAATGTTTACCAGTCACCAATGCAAGTATTGAAAGAGAAACCAGGAACGACCCGACACTGTCCCGGGTCTACGAAGTGACAGTGAAGGGATGGCCAGCACATGGTGATCCACTGTTACCGGCATTCTCAGCAAGACGAGAACAGCTGTCCGTCTGTCAAGGAACATTGATGTATGGAACAAGGGTGATTATTCCTCCTAAGTTAAGAGAGAGAGTTCTAAAGGAACTGCATGAAGGTCATCTGGGGGGAGTCAAGATGAAAAGCCTTGCTAGGGCTTATGTGTGGTGGCTGGGTATCGACCAACAGATAGAGGATCTGACGAAAAGCTGCTCAGGGTGCCAAAAAGTGCAAAATGCACCTCCGATTGCACCGCTGCATCCATGGGAATGGCCTTCAACCCCATGGCAACGTGTACATATTGACTTTGCTGGTCCATTCATGGACTCCATGTTTTTAATTGCGGTGGACGCACATTCTAAATGGCCAGAAGTGATTAAGATGACTACCATTACCTCGGAAAAGACGATCGCGGTGCTAAGAACGATATTTGCAAGAAATGGATTGCCAGAACAAATATGTTCAGACAACGGACCGCAGTTCGTGTCAGAAGAATTCCAGAAATTCATGAAGAAGAATGGGGTGAAACATTATACCTCTGCCCCATATCATCCGGCTACAAACGGGTTGGCCGAGAGATTTGTACAAACGTTCAAAAAAGCAATAAAGGCCATGAGCGAAGATCAGATTCCACTACAACACAAGGTGGACAAATTCCTACTGGCATATCGAAACGCCACTCATGCAGTGACAAACCAAAGTCCTGCCATGATGTTCTATAACAGGAGGTTGCGGTCCAGGTTGGACTTGTTAAAACCAAATGTGCGGAGGGAAGTTGAACACAAACAGTTCCAGCATATAAATAACAAGACCACTTGGAGTTTCGAAATAGGACAACCAGTGTTAGCCCGGGACTATAAAAACGAGAAATGGCAATCTGGAACAATTCGAGCCAGACAAGGACCCCTGATGTACACGGTAGATATTGGTGAAAATGTAATACGGCGTCATGCTGACCAACTGGTAGAATCGAGAACAAGTGTCGAACCCAGGGTTACGGCAGAGACAACCGTGGAAGAAGTTAGTGAACCTGAAGCATCTACCTCAGAAGTGAATGTACCTGAGGATGATGTCCAATCCATAAGAGATCAACTAGATGAGTCACCCCAGCAACGAGAATCAGAGACCCCTGAAAGGCGTTATCCAACTCGAATCAGGAGGCCTCCTCAGAGACTGAATCTTTGAACTGTTTTGCATGAAGTTGTATATATATATATCTATATGTTATTATGTTATGTTAAATGGGGATATAACTGTTAAGCTAAAAAGGGAGGATTGTGGTGTATGTAACCTGTTCCACCTTAAGAGAACTACCTTAAGAGATGTACTACTTTCTCTTGGCTGCTGTATACTGTAATACCGGTGGTGACCACACCGGTATATAAACGTTGTGTAGGGACTTGCTGGGCAGTTCAGCCCTGACCTCCGAATAGTAAAGACCTGTTAAAGTTATTCTTGTGGTCTGTGCCCAGTGATTTATAATAAGCATAACTGGGACACACAGACTTAACACACTCCCCACCCCATATGGAAGCCATGGAATCTCCTGGGAGAGCTGAAAAAGCAAAGAAAAGCCCAGGCCATTTAAGGAAAAAAGAATCTGGAAAATTCTTCTCCGTCCCCCTCAGGCAATCGAAACTAGTCCAAGAGATCACCCCGGCCCTGATTGAAGTTATACAGTACCTACCTCATATACAAGGCGATCTCCACTCAGGCCAGATAGAGGCCATCTTAACTCTTTCATTCAGAATTTCAGAAAACATACCCTTCCCCCAACAATTGCTACGACTAAATGCCTCTCCACCACCTTCTTGCGGCAATAAGTGTGGCATTGCCAGCAGTGCCCACATTCATAATAATAATAATAATTCAACTTTATTGTCATTGTACAATGCACAAATACATGAACAACGAAATGTGATCTTGCAAGCTCCCATGAGTCCAGTACAAATAACATTAACATTAAACGTAAATAGCACCATCCTGGGAGAAGCAAAGCCGCTGCGTCTGTGCGCGCCGCCATTCCATTTCCACCATTCCTCCTGTCCGACAATCTTCAGCCCAACGCCCGGGCCTGCTCACCAGCCGCCCCTCCCGGGGCTCCTTCCGTGACCTTCTCACCAACCGCCCCTCCTCGGGGCTCCTTCCGTGACCTTCTGCACCTGGTCTTCCCTAATAGTCACCCCTCCAGGTACTAACCAGGCCTGGCTCTCGCTTAGCTTCAGAAGCCTTGCCCAGTGACCCTGTCCCTAGTCCCAGGAACAGGGCATTCTGAGAACAAATTCAAATAAAGTCTTTGAGAGATATTTGTGTTGTTGCTATCAACCTTGTGCCGGATGTCTTATTTTTCCATGATTGGCGGCTTCAACATATCTCTACATAGACATCCCATTTGATGAAATCAGCAATGGTCAACACTGATAGTGGGCGGAGGGAGAAGGTGGAATTACAATATATTTTTTCCCAGTGTAAATACAAAAAAAGTTTGCATTTTGTTAGCACATTTTAAGGGGGGGGAGATTCAGCCCCACTTTTTGATTAACCAATTAACAAATTATCCCTTGCATTTGCCATTTAGAAATCTTTTTTCTGATCCCAAAACTTAAGCAATACAACATGGCGAACAACACACCTTTTGAAGAAGGGTCAAACCCGAAACGTCAACTCAAATTTCTCTCCACGGATGTTGCCTGACTTGCTGAGTTTTTCCAGCATTTTCTGTTGTTATTTCGGATTTCCAACATCTGCAGTATTTTGCTATCGTACATCTGATTGTGTATTGTGTATAAAGCTCGGCATTGAGAGAAATGCTTTAGAATGTACCAGTGACTTGTCATGAGTCACCAGGCAATAAATAAGTCCCTGCAATAATGTGCAAAAACCTATCTGGCAGCAATTATTCCTAACAGCTGTGTGCATCAAAGAAGGTTGGCTAATATGGGCTCTGTCATCTCATCAAACAAAGCTGCATTAGGAAGGTTTGTACTGACCTCTCGACACTCATCAACTAGCAAAACTTTTCACTATGACAACACAAAAAAAATTGCTAAGAGTCTCTGCATGATATGTGGTCCTAACAATATTCCACAGTCAACATATTTTGCCCCTCAGCAGATAAGTGTAAAAAAGTTAATGGCACCAGGGAGCTTAAAGCACTTTTTATCTTTCTGCTAAAATGGACATCATTTTTTTTTGCATGAATATTTTGGTGTCACAGAAGAAAAGTGTGCAAACTATAAAGCTCTGGTGACAATTGTTTTCTTTATTCTCTGAAATATTGCTTTTGCCAATTAGCTTAAAAGTCATAACTTGCTACCAGCTTTACAGAACTGTCAACACAATCAGTTCCTAGTCAAAGATTGGTATTTTTTGCCACTGTTTTGTTTACCCTTAAGTTGATTTATCACTGATCATTTCAATCAGTGATGGTGCGATGCTGTGGCAACGTGTGTGATAAAATGAAATCATTTGCAGCTCTCCTGCAAAAATAAAAGTTTGCCCAATTTGCCCAGTTTACGCAGAACTGGGAGTTTGAAAGCGAGACGGGGAAACCAGTTTTGTTAATCACTTAATTGCAACCCACAGTAAATGAGCTGGCAGTTTAAATCGGCAAAGTTGTTATGCTCACGAGAACGCCACGATATTGTGACTGAAGAAAGAAGCAATAATTGGGTGCGGGACAGGGTGCTGCACATTCAACACTACACGGACATCAAGTGCAAGACCTCCATTATCACATCTCCTCAGGGGGGCAATTTACTGCAGATCATGCATGTAAATGTTAGAAAAACAATCAATGCTATTTAGCTGGCCTTAGCAGTCAGGCAGGAAGTAGTTTCAATAACAAATGGTATAGATGGAAGAGAATGTGGTATGTATGATAATCAGGTATGGGCGTGAGCTTACAGCCCAAATTGCCCATATTTTTCAATTCACTATAATTATTCAAATCAGCCTCAAAACCAAATAATTTTGTATCCATGCACTCAGCAGCTCACAATGTCGCCTTGAAGATGACATGCCTGCAAATAAATCCAGTGCAATTTACTTACGTATGTCTCTTCATCATACCATTTATGGAACTCACTTAACCCTTATCACTGTTGGCTGCAATTCTTTTCTATCCTGCATCCTATTTTTAATTTATACTCATTTTATTTGTTGATGCAATCAAACCCCACGCTCCTGAATGTACTGCCACCGATGGTTTTTATGTTGTTGCTTAGCTTTAAAACACACTGGAAAGAATTTCAAACATTTTCAGAGAATGTTTTCTTTTTCTTCCTGCAAAATCTTGAATGTGATTATTTCAAATCAGTCTACTGACAAATGAAAACAAGGAGAGATGGTACCAGTTAAATCTTTACCATCCCCAAAACATCACTGTGGTGTATGTAACCTGTACCACCTTAAGAGACTACCTTAAGAGATGGACTACTTTCTCTTGGCTACTGTATATTGTAGTACCGGTGGTGACCACACCGGTATATAAACTCTGTGTAGTAATTTGCTAAGCAGTTCAGCCCTGACCTTCGATTAGTAAAGACCTGTTTAAGTTATTCTTGTTGTTTGTGTCCAGTGATTTAGAATAAGCATATCTGGGACACTCAGGCTCAACAGTGGCGACGAGTCCGATCTTACCCTGCGGCAGTTTGCATCCAAGGCAGCTTCGTCCTCAGAACGGGCGTCGAGAAGAGGCATCTGCCCTCATCAGCCTGCTGAGCACCGCATCGCACGGGAGGCATCGAGAACCCGGGTTGAAATTACTGACCACGAAGTCCTCCATCAGTGACAGGCAGTGATCATCCTTCTACCACGGTGGTGGGTAAGCCGATCTAGCGACACGGGCAGAAAGTCGGCCGCGTTGTCAGTGGAGAAGGCGAGGGAAACCGGAGGAAAAAGGGCGGAGAACTCGACCGCAGCCGGTGTAAAGGGCCGGGCTGCAATCGGGGCCGAGAGGCGCAGCGACAAGGGCAGCGTTAATGCCACGAGAACCGCGGAGAACTCGACCGCAGCCAGTGTAAAGGGCTGGGCTGCAATCGGGGCTGAGAGGCGCAGCAACAAGGGAAGCGTTAATGCCCACGAGAACCACGGGGGAACAAAAGCAGCGTCGGGGGAAATCAAGAACCGCTGGGAGGCGAGAACGGCAACAGCGCGGTAATCGCCATTGTAGCCAGCGGGGGAAGAAGACCAGCGCGGGAAGCCGCCATTGTAGTCGGCGGGGGAAGAAGACAAGCGCGGGAAAAGCCGCCAAGCGCGGGAAGCCGCCATTTTAGTAGGCGGGGGAAGAAGACAAGCGCGGGAAGCCGCCATTTTGGGAAAATAAAATATTTAAAGAAACTCTCAAGGATGCCTAAACACGGTAACATCACTGCTTTTGATAGCGATGTTGAAGATTGGGCCACGTATGTAGAATGCATTGGAGTTTATTGTACAGCAAATGAGGTACCAGATGATAAGAAAGCAATAACCTTATTAAACTCAATGGGTGCGAAGACGTACGGGTTATTGAGGCACCTTGTAACACCAGATAAACCGGCGGATCAGACTTTCGCTGCAAGAACATTTAAACCCCACGCCGCTGCTGATAGCGGAACGATTTAAATTTTACAGAAGAACGCAGCTGAAAGAGGAAAGCAACGCTGAATTCTTAATTGAACTGCGCAAGCTATCAAAGTACTGTCAGTTTGGTACAGGACTAGCAGACGCTCTGAGAGATAAATTCGTGTGTGGATTACTAAAAGAAGGAACTCAAAAGCGACTGCTAGAGGAAAAGGACCTTACGCTTGATAAAGCTGTCACCATTGCAGCATCGCACGAGGCCGCAGCAAGAGGCACTGCGGAAATGCAGCTAAGGTCATCGGAACTCAGCACCAATTGAATGGCATTGGGTGCAGTAAAGTGTTATCGTTGCGGAAGGACAACACACGATCAGAACCAGTGCTGGTTCAAAAATCAGGAATGCAGAAAATGTGGCAGGCTAGGTCACATAGCTAAAGTATGCCGGTCAGGAAAGAAGACCAGCAACAAAAAGTCACCGCAGGAAAAGTGCAAAAAGGTACACAAGGTGACAGAGAACAGTTCGGATGAACAGAAGACGGATTCAGACTCCAGCAGTAAGGAACTGGGTTGTCTAAGAATACATAATGTGGGTAACACAGCAGACCACCAAACTATCTGGGTCACACTTCAGATAGCAGGAGTCCAAGTGAAGATGGAATTGGACACTGGATCGGCATTGACGGTCATGAATAAGCAAGATTACAAAAGGTTATTTCCACACATTCCCCTAAGGGATACGGAGATTGTATTGAAAACATACACGGGGCAAAGAGTATACCCCATCGGAAAGATAAAGGTAAAGGTGGTCCACAAGGGTAAAGAAAGCCAAGGAATGGACTTATATGTGTTACCTGAGGGAGGTCCACCACTACTGGGACGGGAATGGATCAGGAGAATAAATATGGACTGGCATTCCTTAAAAGCACTAACTGTAGATTCCGGTAAAAAGGACGATGTCAAACCTAAACGGCTGTCCAGAATATTGGACGATGCTAAAGAGGTGTTCCAGCAGGGACTGGGAACACTGAAAGGAATTACGGCAAACATCAAGGTTGAAGAACATGCAAACCCGAAATTTTTCAAAGCTAGACCGGTACCTTATGCGATACGACCTGCTGTGGAAGCTGAGCTGGAAGGACTAGAATGTTCTGGAGTACTGTCAAAGGTGGACTGGAGTGAATGGGCTACGCCCATTGTTCCCGTCATGAAGCGTTCATCGAGTAACAAGCCGGGGGAACCGGGGAAGGTTCGCATCTGTGGCGATTTCAAGATCACTGTTAATCCGGTGCTTCACACGGTGCAATATCCACTTCCACGGATTGAGGATATCTTCGCTTCGTTGTCTAGTGGGAAACACTTCACCAAGATAGACCTGGCGCAGGCGTACTTACAGATGGAAGTTGATGAAGCGTCACGCCAGTATCTCACGATCAACACGCATAAGGGCTTATATCGGTATAATAGACTGGTTTTTGGAGTGGCATCGGCTCCAGCGATTTGGCAAAGGGCCATGGAGCAGGTATTACAGGGAATTCCAGGCACACAATGCTACCTGGACGACATTCTGATTACAGGAGATGATGATGAGGAACACCTTGCAAATTTGGAACAGGTGCTCACCAGATTAAAAGAATATGGACTTCGAGTTAATCGCCAGAAATGTGAGTTCTTTCAGAAGCAAATCTCGTACTGTGGTCACGTCATTAACCAGGAGGGGCTTCACAAGTCACCTGACAAGATCGAAGCTGTTGTGAAGGCTCCCGCTCCGGAAAATATATCCCAGTTGAGGTCGTTCCTAGGGTTGATTAACTATTACCATAAGTTCCTGCCAAATTTATCCACGGTGCTACACCCGCTGAATGCTCTTTTGCAGAAGGGAGTGCCATGGAAGTGGAGCGAGGACTGTAAGCGGGCCTTTCACAAAAGCAAGGCATTGATCACCTCTAAGGAAGTGTTGGCTCACTTTAACCCAACGCTGCCTATTCGTTTAGCTTGTGATGCTTCTCCATATGGTATTCGGGCAGTGCTCTCACATAAGTTGCCAAATGGCTTGGAAAGACCAGTCGCGTTCGCATCCAGATCATTGAACTCCGCTGAGCGCAACTATGCTCAGATAGATAGGGAGGCTCTCAGCCTTGTGTGGGGAGTAAAAAAATTTAATCATTACCTGCAAGGGCAAAGGTTTACGCTGCTGACAGACCACCAGCCGTTGGTTTCCATTTTTAACCCTAAGAAGGGTGTTTCGGTGATGACAGCGCAGAGGCTCCAGAGATGGTCCCTTTTCCTAGGGGCACATCAATATCAGATCGAATTCAAAGGTACAAAGCAACATGGTAATGCTGATGGGCTGTCGCGCCTGCCACTACCTACAGCGGAAGAGGCACCGACAGTTGACCCTGTTGAGTTATTTCACTCGACCATCACCGAATGTTTACCAGTCACCAATGCAAGTATTGAGAGAGAAACCAGGAACGACCCGACATTGTCTCGGGTCTACGAATTGACAGTGAAGGGATGGCCAGCTCAAGGTGAACCACTGTTACCGGCATTCTCAGCCAGACGAGAACAGCTGTCCGTCTGTCAAGGAACATTGATGTATGGAACAAGGTTGATTATTCCTCCTAAATTAAGGGAGAGAGTTCTAAAGGAACTGCATGAAGATCATCTGGGGGGAGTCAAGATGAAAAGCCTTGCTAGGGCTTATGTGTGGTGGCCAGGTATCGACCAACAAATAGAGGATCTGACTAAAAGCTGCTCAGGGTGTCAAAAAGTTCAAAATGCACCTCCAATTGCACCGCTGCATCCATGGGAATGGCCTTTAACCCCATGGCAACGTGTACATATTGACTTCGCAGGTCCATTCATGGACTCCATGTTTTTAATTGCGGTGGACGCACATTCTAAATGGCCAGAAGTGATTAAGATGGCGACCACTACCTCGGAAAAGACGATCGCAGTTCTAAGAATGATATTCGCAAGAAATGGATTGCCAGAACAAATATGTTCAGACAACGGACCGCAGTTCATGTCAGAAGAATTCCAGAAATTCATGAAGAAGAATGGGGTGAAACATTATACCTCTGCCCCATATCATCCGGCTACAAATGGGTTGGCCGAGAGATTTGTACAAACGTTCAAAAAGGCGATAAAGGCCATGAGCGAAGACCAGATTCCACTACAACACAGGGTGGACAATTTCCTAATGGCATATCGAATCGCCACTCATGCAGTGACAAATCAAAGCCCTGCCATGATGTTCTATAACAGGAGGTTGCGGTCCAGGTTGGACTTGTTAAAACCAAATGTGCGGAGGGAAGTCGAAAACAAACAGTTCCAGCATATAAATAACAAGACCATTCGAAGTTTCGAAATAGGACAACCAGTGTTAGCCCAGGACTATAAGAATGAGAAATGGCAATCTGGAACAATTCGTGCCAGACAAGGACCCCTGATGTACACGGTAGATATTGGTGAAATCGTAATACGATGTCATGCTGACCAACTTGTAGAATCGAGAACAAGGGTCGAACCCATGACTACGACAGAGACACCAGTGGAAGAAGTTAGTGAACCTGAAGCATCTACCTCAGACGCCAATGTATCTGATGATGTCCAACCCATAAGAGATCAACTAGATGAGTCACCCCAGCAACGAGAATCAGAGACCCCTGAAAGGCGTTATCCAACTCGGATCAGAAGGCCTCCTCAGAGACTGAATCTTTGAACAGTTTTGCATGAAGTTGTATATATGTTATCCATGTTATGTTTAAATTGGGATGTACACTGTTAAGCTAAAAAGGGAGGAATTGTGGTGTATGTAACCTGTACCACCTTAAGCGACTACCTTAAGAGATGGACTACTTTCTCTTGGCTACTGTATATTGTAGTACCGGTGGTGACCACACCGGTATATAAACTCTGTGTAGTAATTTGCTAAGCAGTTCAGCCCTGACCTTCGATTAGTAAAGACCTGTTTAAGTTATTCTTGTTGTCTGTGTCCAGTGATTTAGAATAAGCATATCTGGGACACTCAGACTCAACAGTCACGACATTAAAAAAGGAAACACTCCTTTCACAGGTATGAAGAAGGTGCACATTATATTAGTGAAAAGTCAGGTGAGGGAGGGAAGGCTGGGCATGGGTTATGGCTCCCTCATGGTCAATGGCCACTTCTATGTCCTGCAGAGTACAAAATGTCTCAAACACTAGGAGGCAGAAGAAGCAGTATTTGGTCTTGTTCATCTCCCACTCCCTTCGCCCCACCATTGGGGGCTGTGCCTTCAGCCATCCAGCCCCTAAGCTCTGGAATTCCCTTCCTAAATCTCTCTGCCTCCCTTTCCTCCTTTGATTCCTCCTTAAAACCTACCTCTTGGAGCAAGCGTTTGGTCACCTCTCCAAATATCTCCTTATGTGGCTCGGTGTCAATCTTTGTCTGATTCCGCTCCTGTGAAGTACTTTGGAACGTTAAAGGTGCTATTTCCTTGATTTGCTACAGTCACTGGGAGGCCGATTTAATGACAAGTTTGGTGACCTTTGGGATGACATTAGTTGTGATGTAGGATCATGTAACAGGATGGGCCATGAGAAGGCTGTCATCATCCATCCAAAGGGGCTATATAAATGCAGGTTGTTGTTGAATCGATTTGTATATGGCCTGTGCATACCTGCCAATGGGCAACCCAGCGGGACTAATGATTTTGCTACAATGTAATCTCCACCCAACAATACTGGTACAAGGTAAAAATTAATGCTTCAATTCAGAACTCGTATGTTTACTTTGAATCCCATAAAGTTTGAGTATTCATGAAGTGAAACTGAAGCCAAAGCCTCTGATCATGAATATACCTCGCAGCTTACCGCTAGAAAGGATCATACTCCAGAAACAATTGGATGTAGGTCCTTACCTTCCAATAAACTTGAGTCAGTAGGACGCTTCACCCTGAGACTGGCATTAGACCGCCAGCTGCAGTAATGAACGCATTTATATAGCGCCTTTCATATCCTTGCCAATGAATTATTTTGAAGTGCAGCCACTGTTGTTACCCAATTTTCACACTGTAAGGTTTCACAAACAGCAAATGAGATAATTGAATGCTTAAGATGTTTTGGTAGTGTTGGTTGAGGGATAAATGTTGGCCAGGATACCAGGAGAACTCCCCTGCTCTTCCTTGAATACTACTGTGGGATATTTCACACCCATCTGAATAGGCCGAAGGGGCCTTGGTTTTAAGTCTCATCCAAAACAGCTCCTCCAACAATGCAGTACTTCCACAGTGCTGCACTGAAGCGTCAGCCTAGATTATGTGTTCAAGTCCTAGTAGTGGGGCTTGATCCCACAACGTTCTGGCTCAGAGGCAAGTGTGCTACCACTGATACTCCAGTCATAATGGGTGACACACATACACGTACAGACTTTGTTTCCCAGCGTGGTACCATAATTTGGAAGAACGTGCCAAACTGATCCAAATTGATCTTAATAGGGTAACAATCAGGTATTTGTAAACTACTAAAAATGAGCTATAACTTCAGGTTCTGTTTTCACTGTTGATCATCCCTTACAGTGGATGCAAAATTTAGAGCTTGCTTTATCCACAGAACAGGAGAAATTTGCAGGGCTATGGGGAAAGAGCAGGGGAGTGGGACTCATTTGATAGCTCGTTCAAAGAGCCGGTACAGGCACGATAGGCCGAATGGCCTCCTTCTGTGCTGTATGATTCTATGATTCATTGAAGACACATTTATTATGTGAGCGATAATTCTAACCCAAAGCAATGCGATGGGAAAAGGCAGTGGAAACTAAAATGAGTGACTGCAGTTAATTCTCACTTAACAGTCCACACCACCCAATGCGTTCCAGGCAGAATGTATTTTAAAACTTACTCATAGAATAAATAAACCTCTGCACCATTGATGGTGTGCCACAGACTTCCGTTCGATCATGGAAAAGACCTTCAAGATTTGTGCCTGCAGGGTTTGTAACTTATGGCTTTCTCACACCCGTGAAAGAACCTTTTAATAGAACAATACTTCTATATATCATTTTAGAATTATTGCCTTCTTCCAATGGTTGTTGTACAGATACTTTAAATTTTATTACTGTTGTAAACCTCTGCTGCCCTTATCCTAACCCGCATCAAGTCCTGCTCACCCATCACCCCTGTGCTCGTTGACCTATATTGGCTCCCGGTCCATTAATGTCTCAAATTATAAATTATCACCCTCATGTTGAAATCAATTCATGGCCTTGCCTCTCTCCATCTCTGTTGCCTCCTCCAGCCCTACAACCCCTGAGAACTCTGCGCTCCTCCAACTCTGGCCTCTTGTACAGCCCCCACTTCCTTCGCCCCACCATTGGCGGCTATGCCTTCAACTGGCTAGGCCCTAAGCTCTGGAATTCCCTCCCTAAACCCCTCCACTTCTCTCTCCTCCTTTTAAAATGTTATTTAAAACCTACCTCTTTGACCAAGTTGTTAGTCACCCGTCCTAATATCTCCTTCCTTGGCCTGGTGTTAAATTTTGTCTCATTATGTTCCTGTGAAGCGCCTTGGGATGTTTTACTACATTAATGGCGCTATTTAAATTGTTGTTGTATGCAAGTTGTTGTTGTACAACCACTTTTAAAAAACTTTTCAATGTGTTATATGGAAAGTGTTTCTGGCTGTGGTTGTGATCCCATGAATTACAATTCATCAAGGAGTAAATGGCATTTTGCAGGGTGGTCCAGGGTCTAATAATGTTCTTTGTACCTAAAAAGCATACAGCTAAATAAAATGAATATGTAGGCCCTGAAACTCCTGGATTGTGGGAAGAAATTTGGGGAGGAGCCTGGTTTTGCCAGAACTCTGGTGGCAGGTGTTAAAGGACAAACCTACTGTCTGCCTCCCCGATCCCATGTTAAAGAGTCATATATGGCTGGCGTACCCAGGCTATGCTGTACATTCACACTGGGCCTCAGGAGCTCACACCGGCGAAGAGTCTCGGAGGAGACTCCAGGAGTCACCAAGGCATAGATTATTGAACCCAGAGTAAATCAATTACCTCCTAAAAAATCTACTGTTGGCTTCCTAAGGATCTGAAGCTTGAACACCTTGGCCCAGTAATTCGGGTCAGTGGCTTGCCGCGCGTGCAAGCCCCTGATATGCACTTACCCGACGCGCTGACATTTCACCTCCAGGGACGCCTGGAATTCGTGTTTGAAAAAGAAGAATCCCGGGCAGCGTCTGACGTCACGTCGCCCAGGAGTGCAGCCAGCGCGAAGCCTGGAGCGCGCTGTGCAAGTGAGACACGCCCCTTGAGGTCTCAGTTTAATAGGACACGCCCCCAATGTTTCTCACAAGCTGCTAAGCATTTTTACATGCAAAGCAGCATTTAAAATAGGTTTTTGGTATTTTTATGAAGCTTTTGGTAACTTTTATAAACTTTTAAAAACGTTTACATTATTTTGAAGAATCTGAAGTAGTTTTAAACAGAATTAAAGCTATTTAAAGACTTTTAAAAGCCCTAAAATAATTTTTTTTATTCCATTTATTTATTTACCAATGTCGTCGTCATACGTGTCTTCACACTGTTCCCTTTGGGGAACTGTATGAAGTGGTGGAAGGATTTATGGCCGTGATTAACACTCATTCCGTGACCGTAACCATCTTTGAACCAGCCATTAGGGTGGTTAGTCCTATGGCGGGAGGGTTTTACGGGCTCCCACAAGCTATACAAGGAGGGGGGGCCACCCACACCCACGGACGCAAATATCCCACTGGATGTCAACCCAGAATTTAGAGCCAGAGCTCCGACTCCACTTGCCGGGACTGTCTGGAGCGGGGTTCGAAACCCTACCCCGTCTGGCCCAGCGGCGGGGATCCTACCGCTACGCCAAAGGCCCAATCCGATTAGCAACGTGAAATGGCTGGAATGAGCACAATTCACGGCATTAAAAGAACTCACAATTGAACTGATGATGACCTCAGCAATCTCCTCAACGAGGTGGAGGCGCAGCGCCTGCTCATCATTGGTAATGAGAAGTCAAAGGCGCTGCAAAAAGGACAGATGATAGCTTGGTCTTTCAAGTGGCAGCATAGGGCTCCAGTCACGGGGAGGGAAAAGGCGCAGGAAACGTATGGGTGTCACCTTTTGCGCGGAGTGGGCCTTTTGCGTAGCGGTAAGCATCCCCGCCGCTGGGCCAGAAGGAGTAGGGTTTCAAACCCCGCTCCAGATAGTCCCGGCAAGTGGAGTCGGAGCTCCAACTATAAATTCTGGGTGGACATCCAGCGGGATACTTGCGTCCGCGGGTGTGAGTAGCCCCCCCCCCTCAGATGGGTTGTGGGAGCCCGTAAAACCCTCACGCCATAGGACTAACCACCCTAATGGCTGGTATGAAGATGGTTATGGTCACGGAAGGAGTGTTAACGTGGCCAGAAATCCTTCCACCACTTCATACAGTTCCCGAAAGGGAACAGTGTGAGGATACGTACGACGATGACCTGTTGCGCAATGCACCTCCTTGGACCCTCAGTCGCAGATGCGAGGGGGCAAATCGTGCAATTGTAAAATTTTTCATTTTATTGACATGTAAAATGTTGGCCCAGTAATTCCCTTCCAAACGCGCGAGTACGGTCGGGGTACTTACACGTCTGTCCGGAGGAAATGCCGGTTTTCAGCATGCACAGCGCATGCGGGGAAAACCGGCATTTCCTGTCCTCTGAACGAAGGGGTTCAGAGGCAGAACGCGTGCGACTGTACAGGCAGCGCGTGCGCAGTAAAATTTGCCGCTTTCATTCATGCTTTCAGTGAGGTCAAGTCAATACAACTTACACATGAAAAAAGCATGAGTACAGTTGCTCCAGAGGCTGCGGTTGTTTGGGAAAGGGATTAAAGTTATTTTAAGAAATGCTGAGGTAAGTTTTAAAGTTTATTTTTGTTTTTTAAAACGGGTTTTCAGTACTGTAGGTAGAAGGATCAATTGTGGCTATGTGAATTGAATTTGCTGTGTTTATTAAATGTGAAGACTCCAACATTTTTAAGAAAGAAACTTTTCATCAGTAATATATTCTTTTAAGTAATTATGTATGTCTGTCTGTATATATTCCTTTGCGTGTATGAATATATTCCTTTACTTATGTGTATGAATGTATGTATTTAATTATGACTTTCAGAGAAAGTAACTTATTGGAAAATCATAATTAAAAACATACATTCATACACATAAGTAAAGGAATATAAAACATACATACATATATGTAAAGGAATATATGCGGACATACATACATACATAATTACTTATTACTGATGAAAAGTTTCTTTCTTAAAAGTGTTGGAAATGTTACATTACTCATTTTAGAACACTCATTCTCACATTCAATTCACACAGCCACAATTGCTCCTTCTTCCTACCGTACTGAAAACCCGTTTAAAAAAAAAAATTTAAACTTTAAAACTAACCTCAGCATTTCTTAAAATAACTTTGCTCCCTTTCCCAAACAAAAATATTGCCTTTCAGAAGCGCCACGATAAAATATATCTTCCTCCGCAGCCTTGGACCAACTTTACACATGCTTTTTTCAAGTGTAACTTGTAAGGACTTACCCTCACTGAATCCATGAATGAAATCGACGAAGTTCACTGCGCACGCGCTGCCTGTGCAGTCGCACGCGTTGTGCCTCTGAACCCCTTCGTTCAGAGGACCGGAAATGCTGGCGTTCTCCGCATGCACGGTGTTTCCTGAACGCCGGCATTTCATCCGGCCAGATGCGTGAGTACCCAGACCGTACTCATGCATTTGGCCCCGAATTACTGGGCCCTTATCTCCCAGTTAGGTCCTGCCCAAGCCTCCTATCTGGCATGATGGCATATACTGCTCTGACATTGCTACCCCTCAACGGGATGGGCACCTTTGAAATGCCCTTGCAGGCATGGGTGGCCCATCACAAATATTTAAATGACCATTCCCTGGGATTGGAGATGGGATCTGCAGCCTACTCCAGCAGCTGACAGGGGCACTACTCTTCCGCACGTACACCAGCAGAGTGGGACTCCCAGTTTGCAGTTTGTCTTCTCTGCACTAGCAGGCCTCTTCTGGCATTGCTCATAGTAATCTGGATGATATAGGGGTTTAAATTGGCTAACCCCTGAAAACGGTTGCAGGGATCACGGTATGCAATTAATCTGTGCCTGTTCATTGCGTTGTAGGCAGCACGGTAAATTGGTGCTGCCTGCTGCTTCACATGATTAATGCGTGTAGCCAGCACCACCCGCACTGTTCACTGTCTGCACGCATCAGCAAGGGGCCCGGTTTCACAAGTGGCTAACGTTACTTAAATGCAGCCTGCACTTCTTAAAGGGGAGGTGTATTGTGGTTGCAAAAAGTGGTGAGAGTTCTTTGAAAAGTGAATCTGGGCTGTGATACTTTGAGCAATGGTTGAACATGCGACAGAGTGAGCACCAAGATTTTCTGACAATGCACTGGAGGTCTTGGTAGAAGAGGTGGAAAGAAGGAGAGACATCCTGTATCTGCAGGGGAGGCAAGAGGCCCTCCAGACATATACTCAGGGGGCAGTGGGATGAAGTAACAGTGGAAGTCAATACCAGGAGTGTTGCTCCAAGAACATGGTTGCAGTACAGGAAAAAGTTTAACGATCTGACATAAGTTGTCAAGGTAAGTGAGTTCATCTTCAGATGGTATAATTACATATCCTACCAACTGCACCATTAGCCTCATCCACTGCTGAATCCACTGCACCCCCATCACCCACCTACCAATAATCTCTATCAATCAGTATTCAACCCTTCAATTCATATGCTTTATCTCACCCTCACACATTGAGCACTGTTGCAAGCCTCACACTCACAACTCACAGCTCGCACACACTGGCATGACAGCCGCATCACCTAAACATATTGCAGGAAACTCACTGACATACTTCTATTTTTTGCTGGAGAAGGTGGTGTTTAACAGCAGACAGCAGCAAAGAACTGGAAGAGGACAAACACGCCGGCATGTTTTAAGCCCCATGGAGGAGGCATTGCTGGCCATCATGGGAAAGGGCATCAATGAGGCCGTGGCCACTGGCAGCACTGGAGGGACCGATGATGAAGGTATCTGCATACCTAATCCTCCTTCTCTCTTCACACTTCTGTCTCATCCCAAAATCTCTTCTGACTCACAAGCTGCAGATGGTGTAAGCACACACTTCTTACTTTCTCCTCTCCCCTCACCATAATCCAACCCTTGTCCCTTTTTGATTTCAGATACCCAAGAATTGGAACCTTTCCATTCAGAGGAGGAAGAGGAAGAAAACAGTGAAGATGAAGAGACACCATCACTCGATCTTACACTCGCAGCCACCAGCTCAGATAGAGGAAGGGATCTGCACATGTTGAGACACCAGGCACAAGTACGCAGGAGCCAGGGTTGGAGGGAAAGGATAGCGCAGGTACCAGCTCGCCGGAGGGCGAGGTCGCACACTAGTTCTGCTGCAGAGGAGTCAAATGAGGACTTTGATTTGCCAGGCTACAGAAGAAGGCTGATTGGTTTACATATCCAAAATGCTTGGTGCACTGGAAATGTTGCCAGAAAGCCTGCGCTCAATGTCAAGGAGCATGGAGGAGTCCAGCACCAACTTGGCACAAGAGCCCATCCTTTCTAACATGGAATGGGTGATCACCTCCATCAGCATACCTGTGGAACCCACCATGATGCAACGTCTGATGCCCGATGTCACAGCTTCCATCGCAGCACAAACATCGTCCATCAAAGGTCTGAGAGCTGCAGTGGAAGCTCAGACTGCTGCCATCGTGGCTCTGGATACCACTGTTCAAAGGGGCTTCCAGGGCTTCACAGCAGTCCATCAATCTGTTCTCCAACAGCTCAGTAGGATTGCTGAGATGCCACTCTGGGAGAGTGGCAGTGTCTCCATGGAACACAAACTGGCTGTCCTCTCTCACGATGACAGCTTTCCTGCTCCCACCACTGCCTCTCCACCAGTGCCCTTTCTGTTGCCTGTCAGCCAGCCAACCCAGACTGCTGCAGCCCATGCCAAGGTGGTGCAGTCTGAGGCCGGGTCTTCTAGAACCAGAGCTGCTCGAGGTCACCCTTCAAGGCCATCTGCAGTGTCATCAATTGAAGGTCAGCAGCCTTCCACCACACATGCTGCAGTCAGTGGGGAAGCACCTCGTAGGAGCACTCAGAGAGGCAAAGGCACGTGGAAGACAGGCACTAAGGGAATGCACAAGGGTGATCAGTTTATTTTTATATGCATTGTGTAATGAATGAATTTATAAATTTGGATTGGAATGTGCATTTCTGATTAATTTGTGTTGTCAGAAAGAGGATAATGTGATGGTCAGTTATAGAGGAAAGGTAAGGAGCATGGGACTGTTGATGAATGGATAGGTGCAGTTGACATTACTGGTATTGCTCATGAATAATGTGATCATGTAGAGCCTGAGCAGGAAGGGACTGTCTACTTTGGATCGTCCCTTCCTATTCCTGTTCCTCCACTTCCTGTTGGACTTCCTCCCCTTCCACCACTTGCTCCACTTCCTCGTCCTCCTTAACTTTTTGCCTGATAGGTGATGGCAAAGGCTGTTCCCTTATAATGGTGAGGTTGTGCAGCACATTAACACAAATATTGATTCCCGCTTAGCTGAGTACTGCACGGCTCCTCCAGAGCAGTCCAGACAGTGGAAAAATTGCTTGAGGATGCCGATGGTGTGCTCTATAATGTTCCTTGTGGCAGCATGGCTGTCATTGTAGGCGTGCTGTGCACATATGCGTGGGTTTTGGATCAGAGTCATGAGCCATGTCAGGAATGGATAACCCTTGTTGCCCAGTAGCCAGCCCTTGACTTGCATGGTGGTTCAAATACAGGTGGCACAGAGGACTGCCGCAGAATTACGGAATCATAACTGCTTCCAGGATAACAGGCATTCACTTGCTTGATGTGCTGCCTGTGCTGGCATTGAGGGAGTAGAATCCTTTTCAGTTCATGCAAATGGCCAAGTTGATGTGAGGTACACGCAAGGCAAAGTGCGTGCAGTCAAAGGCACCCTGCTGCATGAGGAAGCCTACAAACCATTCAAACCCTCATGCCGCTCCGCCTGCTTGTTGCTGGCAAGAGGGAATGAGATTAAACTGTTTCTCTGTGTATAGGAGAGCCTCAGTGACATCCCTTATGCAGCAGTGCACTGCAAACTGTGAGAGGTTGCTTATCTCTCCAGCGGCAGCCTGGAATGAGCCAGACGCAAAAAAGTTAAGAGCCATGGTCACCTTCGACAGCCACAAGCAATGCGGTCCTTGCCCTGCTTTGAGGTTGCAGTTGTGACTGCAGCAGTTGGCAGATTTCAGTCACAACCTCTTTTGTGAAGTGAAGACGTCTCAAGCATTGGTCCTCGCTGAAGTTGAAGTCAGAGAATTGCTCCCTAAAGATCCTCTGCAGGTATAGCCTCCTGCTGAGAGCCCTTCTCCCCCTCCTGCTCCTCCCTCTTCTTGCAGCTTGTCCTGCTCTGCGTGGCCTCCCTTCATTCTCCCAGTCATGTTCAATTCCAAGAGGAAGGCCTACCAGGCCACCCATGTATGGAAGCAACTTGTTTCAGCACAAGCTTTTAAATAAATGAAAAAATACTTCAGCACCATCCAGACCATTCCCTGTAGACTAGTCAAACTTTAGCCAAGTATAGGAAAGCTCCAAGAACACATACTGCTACACATTGATTCATGATCTGGCTGCTCTGCATGCTGCCAGCGGTTGTTAGGTGTGCACGAAGAAACCCATTTACCAGGATGACGTCTGGTGCACTTCCCATTGAAAGTGTGCGCTCGCATCTTGCACCTCATTTATGAGCATTAGGTGGCCATGTAGCACCTAAGAAATGGGGGCTACAGAGCCCAATTGAGCCCCCATGATGTTTGATAATGATCGGAGCATTATACCATGTAACACTTATTGTATTATTTTACTCCTACGGTGGAGCTCTATTTACATTGCTCTATCTCATTAAGGCCACAAAGTTTAATTGCAGCAAATGATGTAATCGGTTAGAAGTTAACTTTTGTTGCTGAGGGAAGTTTGCAGACTGGCAAGTGCTTGTAAATTTTCTGCAGCAGGTCAGGTGAAACACTGCTTCCTTTAATGCTGCCAAGTTGGAGGCTTGTGGCGGGAGGAATCTTGGAGCGGCAGAGCGACTACAAAAGGCCCCAGAGGCTCAGGTAGGCCTCAGTGCGGTATCGGCAGTGGCGGGAGGAATCTCGGAGCGGCAGAGCGACTACAAAAGGCCCCAGAGGCTCAGGTAGGCCTCAGTGCAGCATCGGCAGCGGCAGGAGGAATCTTGGAGCGGCAGAGCGACTACAAAAGGCCCCAGAGGCTCAGGTAGGCATACCAATCTCCAATCTCAGGGAAGGAGAGAGGTAAAAAGTATTCGAGGTGTGACGTCACCACAAAACAGGTAGGTGATTGGTTGGAGTATTTATGTCTCTTTTAAAACTTTAAGTCTGTGGTTTATAGTTTTTAAGGTCTCTGTGGTGTAGCGGGGACAGTTTGTAAATCAGGGCCCTTAAATATATCATTTAACTGTAGTGAAATTGGTGGGATTCATTTAATTTTAATTAATTAGTTAAAGGGTAAGTCATGGCAGGACAGCCCAGCCCCGTAGTGTGCTCCTCCTGCTCTATGTGGGAAATCAGGGACGCTTCCTGCGTCCCTGATGACCATGTGTGTGGGAAGTGTGTCCAGCTGCAGTTACTGACAGACTGCATTGCGGCACTGGAGCTGCAGATGGATTCATTTTGGAGCATTCGCGATGCTGAGGACATCGTGAATATCACATTTAGCGAGTTGGTCACACCGCAGGTAAAAGGTGTACAGGCAAGAAGGGAATGGGTGACCAGCAGGCAGAGTAAGAGGCGCAGGCAGGTAGTGCAGGAATCCCCTGCGGCCATCCCCCTCTCCAACAGATATACCACTTTAAATACTGTTGGGGGGGGATGACTCATCAGGGGAAGGCAGCAGCAGCCAACTTCCTGGCACCATGGGTGGCTCTGCTGCACAGGCTGGGAGGAAAAAGAGTGGAAGAGCTATAGTGATAGTGGACTCAATTGTAAGGGGAATAGATAGGCGTTTTTGCAGCCGCAATCGAGACTCCAGGATGGTGTGTTGCCTCCCTGGTGCAAGGGTCAAGGATGTCTCGGAGCGGCTGCAGAACATTTTGGAGGGGGAGGGCGAACAGCCAGTTGTTGTGGTGCACATAGGCACCAACGATATAGGTAAAAAACGGGATGAGGTCCTAAAAGCAGAATATAGGGTGTTAGGATGTAAATTAAAAAATAGGACCTCAAAGGTAGTAATCTCAGGATTGCTACCAGTGCCACGTGCTAGTCAGAGTAGAAATAGGAGGATATTTCAAATGAATACGTGGCTAGAGGAATGGCGCAAGGGGGCAGGATTCAAATTCCTTGGACATTGGAACCGGTTCTGGGAGAGGTGGGACCAGTACAAACGGGACGGTTTGCACCTGGGCAGGGCCGGGACCGATGTCCTAGGGGGAGTGTTTGCTAGTGCTGTTGGGGAGGGTTTAAACTAAAGTGGCAGGGGGTTGGGAACCTGAGCAGGGAGACAGAGGAAAGGGAAACAAGGAGAAAAGCAAAAGACAGGAAGGAGAAAAACAAAATTAGAAGGCAAAGAACTCAACGGTTTAAATCAAACATGGTCACAGTAAATAATAATTCATATAGGTCTGAGAGCATTAAAAAAACAAGCCTGAAGGCTATGGGCTAGATTTTCAGTATAGACAGTTTTGGGGCGCTAACCTTAGCGCCCGCCCGAAGTTAGCGCCCGCCCCAAAGTAGCGCCCCATTGCCGGAAATTCAGTGGCTTCGCCCTAAGAGGTTGGTGGAACGCTAAAAGAGGCATTCCACTACTATCTTTAGGCGCTAAGCCGGCGGGGCAGAGTGCAGCGCCCGAGCTCGGGCGCAGCGCACGGCAGACACTCTGGTGCCAGTGAGCTCTTAAAGGGGAAGGGTGCATGTGTTTTTTTCGGAGGAGGTGGAGGAGGAGGAGGAGGAGGAGGAGGAGGAGGAGGAGGTGGTGATGGCCGGAAACATAAATACACCGTTCACAACAACACACTGGATCCTTCCACACAACACATGCAGACTGCCGTTTATAGTGCAGGAGGAGTGCCCTTTAATTTGCGCTCCCCAGGGTGTGTTGCGTTCCATTTTACAAACGCTCTGGACGCCAGCCGCAGAATGGGGCGGTCCGACTGAAGTTTGGATTCGGGGCGGCCAAAGGGCGTTGCACGAGGATGTGACGTCATTTTCTGCGCGCGCATCCGGGCGGCCGCTAAACTTTGCGCCGGCGCTAACGGGCAACTTAATTTGGGGCGGGGCGCAAACTGCGCTGCGCCCGGGCGCTACACGAATAGCGCCCGAAAATCACTTCTCTTAAGGCGCTAACTGCTGGCGCAAGCAACTGAAAATCTAGCCCTTTGTGTCTTAATGCAAGGAGCATTCGGAACAAGGTGGATGAATTAGCTGCGCAAATAGAGGTAAACGAACATGATTTGATTGGGATTACAGAAACATGGCTCCAGGATGGCCAAGGCTGGGAACTCAACATCCAGGGATATTCAATATTTAGGAAGGATAGGCAAAAAAGAAAGGGAGGCGGGGTAGCATTGCTGGTTAAAGAGGGGATTAACACAATTGAAAGGAAGGATATTAACTCTGATGATGCGGAATCTGTATGGGTAGAACTGAGAAATATCAAGGGGCAGAAAACGTTAGTGGGAGTGGTATATAGACCTCCAAACAGTAATACGGAGGTTGGGGATGGCATTAAACGGGAAATTAGAGACGCGTGCAATAAGGGCACAGCAGTCATCATGGGTGACTTTAATTTACATATAGATTGGGCTAACCAAATTAGTAAAAATACTGTGGAGGAGGAATTCCTAGAATGTTTACGGGATGGTTTTCTGGACCAATATGTCGAGGAACCAACCAGAGATCAGGCCATCTTAGACTGGGTATTATGTAATGAGAGAGGATTAATTAGCAATCTTGTTGTACGAGGCCCCTTGGGTCAGAGTGATCATAATATGATAGAATTCTTCATTAGGATGGAGAATGAAGTAGTTGACTCAGAGACTAGGGTCCTGAATTTAAAATAAAGGAAACTACGATGGTATGAGGAACAAATTGGGTAGGATTGATTGGGGAATGTCACTCAAAGGGTTGACGGTGGATAGGCAATGGCAAACATTCAAAGACAGCATGGATGAACTACAGAAGTTGTTCATCCCAGTTTGGGATCAGATAAAACAAAAAGGGTGACTCAACTGTGGCTAACAAGGGAAATTAGGGATAGCATAAGATCCAAGGAGAGGGCATATAAATTGGCCAGAAAAAGCAGTAACCCTGAGGATTGGGAGCAGTTTAGGATTCAACAAAGGAGGACAAAGGGATTAATTAAGAAGAGGAAAATAGAATATGAAAGTAAGCTTGCAGGGAACAAAAAAACTGACTCTAAGAGCTTTTATAGATATGTGAAGAGAAAAAGATTAGTGAAATCAAGTGTAGGTCCCTTGCAGTCAGAAGCAGGGGAAGTTATAATGGGGAACAAAGAAATGGCAGACCAATTAAATGCATATTTTGGTTCTGTCTTCACAAAGGAGGACACAAATAACCTCCCAGAGATGTTGGAGAACATAGGGTCTGATGAGAGGGAGGAACTGAAAGAAATCAGTATTTGTAGGGAAATGGTGTTGGGGAAATTGATGGGATTGAAGGCCGATAAATCCCCAGGGCCTGATAATCTACATCCGAGGGTACTTAAGGAAGTGGCCCTAGAAATAATAGATGCATTGCTGATCATCTTCCAAAATTCGCTGTAATCTGGAACTGTACCCATGGATTGGAGGGTAGCTAATGTTACCCTACTATTCAAAAAAGGGTGGTAGAGAGAAAGCGTGGAATTACAGACCGGTAAGCCTGACATCGGTAGTGGGGGAAATGCTAGAGTCCATTATAAAGGATGTAATAGCTGAGCACTTGGAAAACAGTGACAGGATCGGACAAAGTCAACATGGATTTACAAAAGGTAAATTGTGCTTGACTAATCTACTGGAATTTTTTGAGGATGTAACTGGGAAAATAGATAAGGGAGAACCAGTAGATGTGGTGTGTTTGGACTTTCAAAAGGCTTTCGATAAGGTCCCGCATAAGAGATTAGCGTGCAACGTTAAGGCACATGGGATTGGGGGCAAGGTATTGACTTGGATAGAGAGCTGGTTGGCGGACAGAAAGCAGAGAGTAGGAATTAATGGGTCTTTTTCCGAGTGGCAGGCAGTGACTAGTGGGGTACCGCAGGGATCGGTCCTAGGACCCCAGCTATTCACAATATACATTAATGATCTATATAAGGGAACTAGATGTAATGTCTCCAAGTTTGCAGACGACACAAAGCTGGGTGGGCGTGTGTGCTGCGAGGAGGATATCGAGAAACTCCAGGATGATTTGGACAGGTTGGGTGATTGGGCAGAAGCGTGGCAGATGCAATATAATGTGGATAAATGCGAGGTTATCCACTTTGGTGACAAAAACAGAAAGGCAGACTATTATCTGAATGGCAATAGATTGGGAGAAGGGGAAGTGCAACGAGACCTGGGTGTCCTTGTGCACCAGTCGCTGAAGGTAAGCATGCAGGTGCAGCAGGCGGTGAAGAAGGCAAATGGTATGTTGGCCTTCATAGCAAAAGGGTTTGAGTACAGGAGCAAGGATGTCCTGCTGCAGTTGTACAGGGCCTTGGTGAGACCACACCTTGAGTACTGTGTGCAGTTTTGGTCACCTTATCTGAGGAAGGATGTTCTTGCCATGGAAGGAGTTCAGCGAAGATTCACAAGGCTGTTCCCTGGGATGGCAGGAATGACGTATGAGGAGAGATTGGGTCGATTGGGCTTATACTCGCTGGAGTTTAGAAGAATGAGAGGGGATCTCATCGAAACTTATAAAATTCTGACAGGTCTGGACAAACTAGATGCAGGTAGAATGTTCCCGATGGTCGGAGAGTCCAGAACCAGGGGTCATAGTCTAAGGGTAAGGGGTAAGCCATTTAGGACAGAGATGAGGAAGAATTTCTTCACCCAGAGAGTGGTGAACCTGTGGAATTCTTTACCACAGAAGGCGGTTGAGGCCAAGTCTTTAAATATATTCAAGAAGGAGTTAGATATATTTCTTAGAGCTAAAGGTATCAAGGGATATGGGGAGAAGGCAGGAACGGGGTACTGAGTTTGGATGATCAGCCATGATCTCATCGAATGGCAGAGCAGGCTCGAGGGGCCGAATGGCCTACTCCTGCTCCTATCTTCTATGTTTCTAAATTAGATGCTCCTATTGGGGGCTAAAGACCATTCTTCTGTAAAAGTACAGTTGCAAGCTGCATTGAAGGAGGTTGCTGACATCACATGCAGTCACGCAGGTCCCTTGTATCCAACTGAAGATAAGCAAGACGTTTGCTGGTATCAGAAGGAAGGTGAAGGTAATTGTGCTTCTCACTTGTTGCATACATTTCTTGTGGATTCCACCAAACATGGTACAAACCTGAGATGAGAATTCCCATTCCTTCTGGGATGCTCCGTTTCAAAAACTGTACACATTCTTTTATTGTGCCCAAGCTGAATGGCATAGTTCTGTTACAAGTGGAAGTGGCAGATATGAGACAAGAAACAAATACTTAGACTTTCAACCCAAACCCCCTCCTCTGCTACTGGGTTTCTTGTAGAAGACATCCTGATGTCTTTGTGGGTGCCATCTGTGACACCTCCACTTGAGAGAAGCGTACTGCCCAGTGAAAGCTCTGTCCTGTCCTCCTGCTGCCGCCATTCCACAGAGAAAGTGGTGATGATAGTCCCCCTTGCAGACACGGCACCTGCCACTTGCGTGTATGTAGACATGTCCTTGGGGTGGCTTGGAAGGAGTCTGTAGCGAGAACGTTTGCTGCTGCGGTACCCATCACTTCTGCAGGAAGTGGCCCCCCTCTTTCAGATGTTATTGCAGGTCATCTTGCAGCAGATGGTGCAACTCTGTGGCATCCTATCTTGTGAAGTGGGGGAGATGAAGACAGGGCTCCTGTGATGTGTCCCGATACATGTGGAGCGGGTCTACACAACTGGATCCAAAATAGTGACAGGTGTAGACAGAACATCTTGCGTGTTGTTATACTTGTATTTGGTGGCTCCTTCTTTCTTATCTGAAGCATCCAGCATGTTCAGAACACAGTAAGTTTGTGCTCAGCACTTTGTAGAATGCGCTGAAAACCGGCACTTGCAACCTGTCAAGAATTCTCTTGACAGATCATCTGCATGTCCAAGAAAAGTGCCTCTGCGGGTGGAGAGTTGCGCTTTTTGCACAACTTCCGCCCACTGAAAGCCTGTTAAATTCTTACGTCTGGTAAAAGCAGTCATAAGGCCTGCTTTTACCAGCTTGTGTTTTTTTTTAAATAGAAAAATGAAATTTGATAACTCATTTATAAATTTAAAAAACTCTTCAAAAAGGTAAGTTTATTTTAGCCCTGTAAAAACATTTAAATATTGTTTTCAAAAAATTAAATTTTTGTTTAAAATGTTTAATTAAATGGCATTTTAATTCATGTTAAATATGTAATTAAAATTAAAATTATTTAATGTGTTGGTGTATTTTTTAGATGATCCCGTACGTGCAGACCTGTCAAAAGGCTGAATGGGGATTCCCTTCTTCCATTGGTTGGGCCAGCCCACGTGATCCCAGGAGCACCTGCGAACCGCTTGCCCCCCTGGGATACGTGAGGCTCGATCCGTACGGACCTGGAGAGGCCCAGGATTGCAAGCCATCATTCTTCCCAGGCTACCAGGTAAATTCATAGACATTTTGCAGGTCGGAGGTGTCCGCCCGTGAAATGTTGGCCCAATGTCTCATGGGGACAGCGGCCCGAAGGTTTTCCGACCAGCGCTTCTTGTGTCGGGAGCCCTGAATCGGGGAACAACAACTTGTATTTATATAGCGCCTTTAACATAGTAAAACCTCCCAAGGTGCTTCACAGGAGTATTACAAGACAAAAAAATTGACACCGAGCCACATAAGGAGAAATTAGGGCATGGAACGGCCCTACAGGCTCCTGATAGCACAGCACATTTACACAGTGAGCAGTAGACTGGTACAGATCAGGGATGTCCTAGGTATGACCCGAGTCTGCAGTGATTCGGCTGGTCTAGGCTCAGGGCCGCTGCACTTGAGCTCAGGACCGCTGGGTTAGGGAAGGCCAGGGTTTGTGCTCCTCGTCGCTGTCCAGTGACTGCTGCTGGAAGTGGATGTCGGGTTGCGGAACACCTCCGTTCAGTCCGTAAGGGTGACCCCGAGCTTCCGGTCGCCTGTCATTTCAATTCACCGCTCCATTCCCACTCGGACCTCACCGTCCTTGGCCTCTTGTACTGTTCCACGGAAGCTCAACGTAAACTCGAGGAACAGCACCTCATCTTCCGATTAGGCAGTCTGCAGCCTTCCGGTCTCAATATTGAGTTCAACAATTTCAGATCATAACCTCGGCCCCTATTTCATTTTCACTTATATTTTTCCACTCCTTTCCTTTCCCCCCCCCACCCCCCTTTCCTTTTGTTTCTCTCTCACACCTGGCAGCTATCTTTTGCCCTGCCAGTACACTTTACACCTAATCACAGCCTATTACCATCTCGTCTAGCTTCTCATCTCTTTTACTTCTTTTGGTTCTTTAATTCTTTTGTCCGATCGCAGCCCTGCCTTCGATCTAGTTCCTTTTCTCTCCAGTTTTGAAGAAGGGTCAAACCCGAAACGTCAACTCAAATTTCTCTCCACGGATGTTGCCTGACTTGCTGAGTTTTTCCAGCATTTTCTGTTGTTATTGAGGATGGAATTGGGTTCGGCTGCCTCATGATCAATTCTGTTGGCCAAACTCACCGTCGGGGGATCCAACATGAATAACGTCACTTGGGCAAATATGCTGCGGGTAATCGGTAGCCATGTAGCCGCAGCCCAATGAGGAGAGGAGGGGAGGGGAACGGGAGAATATTGGCAAGGTCAAAAAAAATGTGGATTTTTCTTGTTTGCATGGAGCTTCCTTACAGATGGGGGATGGCGTGCCTTTGTTTCTGATGGAGAAAGTGCATCACCTAACAGCAGTAAATCAACTCGAGTGGACTTCTGTAATGTGAAGTACGGAATACGGAGCAATTCATCCACACTGGTCACAGGCCAGTGGATCCCCATCCCCTGTGTGATTGTATCTGTGCTGCCACATTAGGATTCAGCAGTGGGAGTGTAAGGATAATAGGGTTAAAGGCAACCTTTGATCCTGTTGTCATGGGTGTTGCACCACGTAGCCCTGGTAGCTGTAAACTATCGGTCTTTTTTTGTAATAAGCCTCTTCTATTTTTCCCGCAGTCCGTTGTCGTTTATTTTAAAAATTGGGAATATAATATTTTAATATTATCTGGATGCTCAGTGGTTTCGCTGCAGAGTTTCAGTATCCAGGCTTATTCAAGTAACAAGTGACTTCTACTGATGATAAATCACAGTTAGAAAGTTCAGATGCATTGACCCTTGCTAAACACTTGGTATATTGATTAATGGCACCAGGCATGGTTTTAACGATTCCGATGCAACACACAACAACCAGCTGTAGTAGACTTTCGAAAGCCTTTGTAGATCACTCAGTGCGTCTACAGTACCGGTGAAAATGATGAGGTTTGTAATCCGCATGTTGTGGACGCTGCATCATTCATTGTAGCGTCTTATTCATGCTGTTTGACTTGCCATACAAATTGTAAGACAAGCTGTTTGGACATGCGATTGGGATAGTTGAAACATTGACCCGTCTGTCCAGTCTCCCAACCTCGAGCACAAGTAAATATTTCTCGGTTTTCCTTGAAAAACCGGGACTGAAATGAGACCCGAGATCTCTCAGAGTCACGGGGAGTGCCACAGGCGGCAATGGTTGATGTTTTGCAACATTTTATATCAAACCGAAGCTCGTGGTACACATTCGCAGGACAGGACTATATTGGACATGCGCAGCGGGTCCATCAGCACCCATGATGAGAAAAGGCAGGTCAACACTTTCATCTGTCCCAACTGGTAGGTTAGTGACTCTCTTTATAGCACTGAACAAAACGAAAGGGAGAACACGAGGTAAACGCCCAGGTTCAGAAATGCTGGCCTCTGCCAGTTAACTGGGATTAGTGACCTGAGGGAACGGTCCTCAGCCTTAGGTAAGTAGTGAGGAAGTACTCTGCTGCCCTTATCTTAATTGCACCTACCCGTTCGCCCATCGCCCCTGTTGTGTCGGTACCTTTCTACCTAGACACAATTTAGGACTCAGAACTCAGAGATTCAAACATGAAGTGCTTTATTGGAAGGAAAGGAAGTTCTGGCAAGTTCCGAACAAAGAGTGCTAAACTTAACAGAGAACACCCAACCATTTATCTCCTGTGACAGCGCCACCACAGGTGGGAGGAGAACACAAAATACATAACATTTCCTCCCCTCTTAAATGGAAGGTCCACATTATTCCTCAACAGGTAAGTTACTTTCAATGCACTCAACGAACCTAGGGTAGAGGTAGACTGTCTCAACCCCTGACTTTACCCTGGGGTTTATTCTGCCCCAGTCTTGTGGGTAAGTCACTAAGCCTACAGATCCAAGCATCTTGGAGGCCGCCGCTCTCTGACAGGATACCGGCGGTCATCGCTGGCTTCCACAACAGTAGGCATTGACACAGGCCTGGATGGAGAAGGTGCTGGCCTTCCCATCGAGACCTGGCCACCAGAAGTAGCTTCTTGACATTTCCTTCATCCGAACCATCCCACTGTGGCCTGTATGAAGTTGTTGCAGTATAGGTTCCCTCAGAGGTGGCGGAATGATGACACAGCATTCCCAAAGAAGACAACCTGCCTGGATGGAGAGCTCATTTCTTTTTGAAACGTAAGGTTTCAAACTAGGAGAATCTCCTATCGCTCTCCCTCGAATGACATCGTCCATTACCCCAGACAGGACTGGATCATTGCGGGTGTACCTTCGCACCTGAACTGCAGTGACAGGTGCTCCCTCCACTTGTCTAAAGTAGAAGATGTCTATCTGACGAGGCTCTGGGGGAGTAACAGGCAAGGGTAGCCTCGAGAGACCATCTGCGTTGCCGTGCAAGTCTGATTTGCGATATTTGATGTCGTATGTGTGTCCTGACAACAGTAAAGCCCACCTTTGCATCCTGCTTGCAGCGAGAGACGGAATTCCGGTGTGGGGCCCGAAGATTGAAGTCAATGGATGGTGGTCCATCAGGAGAGTGAACCTTCTCCCAAACAGGTACTGATGAAATTTTCGAATTCCAAAAATGATTCCCAAGGCCTCACGCTCGATCTGCGCATAGTTACTCTCGGCCTTGTTCAAGGTGCATGATGCGAAGGCGATAGGTTTCTCTTCACCCGAAGGCATGATGTGGGATATGACTGCTCCCACACCATATGGTGATGCATCACATGCTAGCTAGCTTTGGGTCGAAGTGTGTCAGGACCTCCGATTTCAGCAATGCTTTCTTTGCTTGGGCGAAAGCTTCGTTACACAGTTCAGTCCATTTCCATGTTTTGCCTCGACATAGCAACTGATGTAACGGCTTCAGCAATGTTGCTAAGTCTGGAATAAACTTCCCATAGTAGTTAAGTAGCCCCAGAAATGAACGTAACTGGCTCACATTCTGGGGTGCTGGGGCCTCCACGATCGCCTTGACCTTTGACGGCGCCTTATGCAGGCCAGTAGCGTCAATCACATGCCCCAGGTACTCAACTGAAGACTGAAAGAATTCACATTTGTCTTTACGAACTCTGAGTCCGTACTCTTTCAGTCGTTGTAGTGTCGCATCCAAGTTCAGAAGATGATCCTCATTTGTCCCAGTGACAAGGATGTGGTCCAGGTAGCACTGGACTCCTGGCAGTCCACTCAAAATCTGATCCATTGCCCTTTGGAATAGAGCAGGGGCCGACGTAATTCCAAACGGAAGGCGGCAGTACCTGCATAGCCCCTTGTGTGTCACAATTGTCAGCAGCTCCTTTGATTTGTCATCGACATGCATTTGTAGATAAGCCTGGCATAAGTCTATTTTGCTGAACTTTTGCCCTCCGGCCAGGCCCGTAAAAAGATCATCAATGAGGGGAAGTGGGTACTGTTCCGCAGACAGCACCGGGTTAATAGTCACTGTAAAATCCCCGCAGATTCGAACAGATCCGTCCTTTTTCAGGACAGGAACAATGGGTGTGGCCCATTTGCTCACGCTCAGAGGCTCCAGGACTCCATTCTCAACTAAGGCCTCCAAGTTAGCCTCAACTTTTGGCCTAATTGCATAGGGTACAGGTCGGGCTTTGTGAAACTTCGGCTTACTGTCAGGTTTAATGTCCAGTCTCACGCTGATCTTTTTCATGCTCCCAAGTTCCCCATTGAAGAGTTCTGCATGTTTGTTTAACACTGCAGTCAGACCTGACTCCCCTTTTGACATCATGCGGACTGCAGGCCAGTCCAGCGTGATTTTCTCTAGCTACGCACGTCCCAGTAGCGATGGGTAATTTCCCTTTACCACATATAGTGGCAGTTTTGCAGTCTGTCCGTTCAATTTAACTGTCACCTCAATGACGCCTCTCATGGCCACAGGTTCGCCGGTGTATGTCTTTAGCACAATGTTTGTTGGCTAAGGGTAAGATGCTTTAGCATTTTGTTGTAGACAGTGTCTGAAACAAGGGACACAGCCGCGTCTGTGTCCACCTCCATCCGCACTGATTGTCCCTCCACCAGTGGTGACAACCAGTAGCCATTTGAATCACCTGCAACCGTCAGTATGTGCACCTCTTCCTCCTCAGAGGTGTCGCTCCCCTCTGTTTTGCTTGTTCCATCATACTGCACTGAATGAACACTCTTTTCCCTCTCTTGTCCAAATACAGACATTTTGCTTCCATGCTTCCCAGCTCTGTCTGTTCTTTTTTTACCTCTACATGCGCGTTCAATGTGACCCTTTTTGCCACAATTTCGGCATTCCAGCTCCGTACACCAGCAGTCATTAGCGTGATGGCACGTTTTCCCACAACGGTAACATGTGCCGTTCCGCACACCTTTAGGCTCAGATGACACCTTGTGAACTCTCCCTGTTAAGCTCAACTGGTGAGCCTCCTTTTCCGCCATCTCCATGGAGACACTAACTTCAATGGCCTTTTCAAGAGTAAGGTTGTCCTCAGTAAGAAGGCGCTTCTGTGTGGCTGCATTTTGCAGACCACACACAAGTCTGTCTCTAATGGTGTCATTCAGCACCTCCTTGAACTGGCAGTGTTCCGACAACCTTTTTAAAGCAGCAATAAACATCGTCACTGATTCCCCCTCCTCTTGATTCCGTTTGTGAAATCTAAATCTCTCAGCAATAACCAGAGGTTTTGGTGAAAAATGTGCTCCAAGAATTTCCACTAGTTGCTTATATGTTTTAGTTCCTGGCTTATCTGGCTGCACGAGGCTGCGAAGTAAATTGAATGTCTTCGGCCCGATTACACTCAAAAAGGTAGGCATGACCTTTTCATTTGCCACCGCATTCGCCAATACAAAATAGTCAAAACGTTCCATATATGCGCTCCATTGCTCCACATTTTCATCAAAATCACCGATGTTTCCTAATATAGTAGCCATCTCACGTTTCAAATTAAATTTTCTGTTTACTCACTGCACCCGTAACGTATGCAGATTCATCCGCTCCTCGTTGCCACTTGTTGTGTTGGTACCTTTCTACCTAGACACAAGTTAGGACTCAGAACTCAGAGATTCAAACATGAAGTGCTTTATTGGAAGGAAAGGAAGTTCTGGCAAGTTCCGAACAAAGAGAGCTAAACTTAACAGTGAACACCCAACCATTTATCTCCTGTGACAGTGCCACCACAGGTGGGAGGAGAACACAAAATACATTACAGCCCCTGTGCTCGCTGACCTACATTGACTCCTTGTTCCGGCAATGCCTAGATTTTAAAATTCGCATCCTTGTTTTCAAATCCTCCATGGCTTCGCCCCTCTCTATCAATGTAACCTCCTCCAGCCCCACACCTCTCGGAGGTCTCTGCGCTCCTCCAATTCTGGCATCTTGCGCATTCCTGATTTTCATCGCTCCAGTATTGGTGGCCATGCCTCTAGATGCCATGGCCTTGAGCTCTGGAATTCTCTCCCCAAACTTCCTTGCATCTCTAACTCTCTCTCTCTCTCTTCGTTTAAGATGCTCGTTAAAACCTACCCCTTTGACCGAGATTTTGATAACACTCCTGTGAAACGCTTCGAGATATTTGGCTACATTACAGGCGCTGTATAAATGCAAGTTGTTGTTGACGGTGCCCAGAAGGGATTGCGGGACAGAAAACTGGGGTAGGGAAGTTCAAAGGTTCCATTGTGGGGCCCGGAGGAGCACAATGAAACCATTTAAAACATAATAAAAATAATGACCTTCCTCGGCCTCTTTTGGTCTCTCCCTATGCTTCCCATCAGGCTCTGGCTGTTCTGGCACTTATGGCGACTTATGCTGTCCAGAATTAAAATGACGTCGAGATCCTAACTGCATCATAGACCCCAAAATTTTGCACATTTATGAGGTTCTTGTCTGCCTGCAGTGAGCACCTCCGACGCCACCCAGAAACCAGGAGTTAAAATGGCAGTGAGTGGGAGCACGGTGCGAACGAGGAGGTAATGGCGCTGCTCACTCACTAATCTCATGATCAATCCATTCCCGCCAGGCACTGGGGCATTAAAATAGGGCTATACTTTCTGGGACCTCCACTATTTCTTCAGGATCCTTGGATACACCATGTCAGGTCCCAGCACTAGCTTAACTAACTTCTCTAATACTTTTCTTTGTATGATATATCCTATGCAATATGTTGATAGGCTGAGATGAAGAAAAGTGGGAGAAGGTGTGTGTGGAACATAAACACCGGCATAGGGCCGAATGGCCTGTTTCTGTACTGTACAATTCTATGTAATTCTATATATTTATTACTAGCTGAAGTGCCCGGCGGTGCCGAGGGTCTTTTGAGGGCATGTTGTTGTTGGAAGAGAGAGAGAGAGCGACTGGGGGGAAGAGAGAGAGTGACGGGGGGAAGAGGGAAAGCGAGAGACTGGGGGGAAGAGAGAGAGCGAGAGACTGGGGGGAAGAGCGAGAGACTGGGGGGAAGAGAGAGAGCGACTGGGGGGAAGAGAGAGAGCGACTGGGGGGAAGAGAGAGAGCGACTGGGGGGAAGAGAGAGAGCGACTGGGGGAAGAGAGAGTGAATGGGGGAAGAGAGAGAGCGACTGGGGGAAGAGAGAGAGTGACTGGGGGGAAGAGAGAGAGCGACTGGGGGGAAGAGAGAGAGCGACTGGGGGGAAGGGGGGAAGGAGGAGGGGGGGAGGAAAGGGGGAGGGGGAGGGAAGGGGGGAGGGGGAGGAAAGGGGGCGGGGGGAGCGGAGGGGGGAGGAAAGGGGGCGGGGGGAGGGGAGGGGGGAGGAAAGGGGGCGGGGGGAGGAAAGGGGGAGGACAGGGGGAGGGGGAGGAAAGGGGGAGGGGGTAGGAAAGGGGGAGGGGGGAGGAAAGGGGGAGGGGGAGGGGTGGAGGAAAGGGGGAGGGGGAGGAAAGGGGGAAGAAGGGGGAGGGGGGGAATAAGGGGGAGGGGGGAAGAAGTGGGGGGGAAGAAGGGGGAGGGGGAAGAAGGGGGGTAAGAAGAGGGGGAGGGGGGAAGATGGGGAGGGGGAAGAAGGGGGAGGAGGGGAGGGGTGGAGGAAAGGGGGAGGGGGGAGGAAAGGGGGAAGAAGTGGGAAGAAGGGGGAGGAGGGGAGGGGTGGAGGAAAGGGGGAGGAAAGGGGGAAGAAGGGGGAAGAAGGGGGAGGGGGGAATAAGGGGGAGGGGGGAAGAAGTGGGGGGGAAGAAGGGGGAGGGGGAAGAAGGGGGGAAGAAGGGGGGAAGACGGGGAGGGGGGAAGAAGGGGGAGGAGGGGAGGGGGGAAGAATGGGGAGCGGGGGAGGGGGAAGAAGGGGGAGGAGGGGGGAAGGAGGGGGAGGGGGGAAGGAGGGGAGCGCCCCGTCAGCCCAAGCCCCGCGCTCCGCCCCGCCCCCAAGCCCCGCCCCCGATCTCCCGAGCCCCGATCTCCGGAGCCCCGCCCCCCGCCCTCCCGAGGCCCGATCTCCCGAGGCCCGATCTCCCGAGCCCCGCCCCCCGATCTCCTGAGCCCTGCCCCCCCGATCTCCCGAGGCTCGCCCCCCCGATCTCCCGAGGCCTGATCTCCCGAGCCCCGCCCCCCCCGAGCCCCGATCTGCCGAACCCCGATCTCCTGAGCCCCGCCCCCCGCCCGAGCCGGCTTCAAGAGCAGAGCGAGACGCCGCCGCGCAACCTACCACGTGAGGCCCGGCCGGACTCAAGTCGCGCGCACTGACTCCTGCTCCACCCGCCTTTACTAAGATGGCGGCGGTGGCGATGCTCGGCTCAGGCCCGCCCCCTCCATCCTTCACAAAGATGGCGGCGATCGCGAGCCACTTGTTGAGCGTGACGGGAGGTGCCTAGCTCAGGCATGGCTTGGCAACAGAGGCCCAGGCTTACAGGCCTGGAAAAATGGTGAAAGGTAGGAAAATTCTAGATGTTAGAGAAAAGATTTACAAATTAATTAACTTTTTTAAAAAACATTTTGTGTTTTAAAAGCAACTTTTTTTTTGCTGGAAATGTAGATTTGAAAAGAAACACTCAGAAAGTGGGAAAAAGAAATGAACAGTTCGGAATCAAGATGGCGGCCATTCACCTCGGTTCAGAATGATAAGGCCCGCCCACACATTGGTCAACCGTCAGGTCACTGAACTGTAGGATTGGTCAATCATCACATTACTCAACTGTAGGATGGCCCGCCCACACACACAATGAACCCGCCCCCACTCGATGCAAATGAACGGATAATGAGTGGAATTTTGAACGTTTTTTGGATACCGTCGGCACAATGTTTGTCCGACCGACGGCACAATTTTTGTCTGAGCAAAAAGTAAATATGCCTAAAAGAGTCCCCTAATGATGAGCTTTCTTTTGATATAACATATGTTTAGGTATGCTCTATAACTTTTGATTGTATAGCCGGACAGAGAGACAGACAGAGAGACAGACAGAGAGACAGACAGAGAGACATATCCTTTTATATATATAGATAGCGTATCTCATCTTTTTATCTAATTTCGGATTTACCTCCGCCCCCCATATCCTTCTCATTTGTAAAGATTGAAGTGAAGTACATGTTAAGTATTCCCCCCCAGTTTCCTCTAACTCACTTCACAGTTAACAATTCTCTTTTTTTGATATATGTGTAGAATATTTTACTGTTTAATATTTTTGAGATACTCTCCTTATACCGACTTTGCTTATTTCTAACCTCTTTATGTTTTCTCATCTGCTTCTTTTATTCCTTCTGCGGGCTATTCCCTTTGCTAAATTAGTTTTTATTTGTATTTAACCTCATCTATTTCTTCCTATGCTGCTTGCATTTATTCTCCCTGCTCCCCACCCTTCCTTCCCCGTTCAAGTAATTCTTCACTTCCCTGTTTAAAGACATCACCACCATGCCAGATGATTGACCCCTGGCCCTCCATGTGACAGGTGACCATACTCACCGCTATATCAATGAGAAGAACTCTTAAATAAGCCTTTTTATTTTTGCAGTGATGTTAAAATGCAGCAAATATCATAATCACAGTTTGGTCCCATTACCTTGGTTCAATTGGTAGCATTTTCCCCTCTGAAGCCAAAGGTCGTGAATTCACACCCCACTACAGACTAGAGCACAAAATCCAGGCTGACACTGAAGTCTCGCCCGAAGGGAGTGCTGCACTGTCGGAGGCACCATTTTTCAACTAAACTGTCTGTGCAGATGGATGTAAAAGGTCACGTGGACACTTTTTCCTGAGACCAGCAGGGTAGTTCTGGTGTTCCAGTCAACATTCCTCACTCAACCAACACCACCAAAACAGATTATCCAGTCATTTTTTATTTCATTCATTCTCAGGATGTGGGCGTTGCTGGCAAGGCCAGCAATTATTGCCCATTTCTAGTTGCCCTTGAGAAGGTGGTGGTGAGCCACTTTCTTGAGCCGTTGAAATCCTTGTGGTGAAGGTGCTCCCACAGTGCTGTTAGGTAGGGAATTCTAGGATTTCGACCTAGCGACAATGAAGGAATGGCGATGATGTCCATGATCGAATTGCCGTTTGTGGGATCTTGCTGTGCACACTGTTGACCTACGTAGCAGCCGTAGCTACACTTTGGCAAACATAATAGTGTCCGGGAAGCGCTTTGGGACATCCTTGGATGTGAAAGATCCTGCACAGATCAAAGGCTCTCCTTTGCAAATAATGTAACAATCAGATCCCTAATCATTTTCAACACTTGGTGGGGGGGGGGGGGGCGGTGCGGTTAGATTTTGCAGTTCAGTTCTCCCGGCATTAGCTCCGTGTGACAGGAGGTGCACTCTAGGAATTCAGACACTGAGGTCGGTGCGCTCGATTGGCTGCACACAGAAACCTCCATCGTTAAAACAGTGCAGGCTGTGAGTCAGACATGCCAACCTCCACGCTCAGATTCCAGTCCTGTGCTCCTGTTACACGAAGCTTTGCGCTGGGAGCATTAAATCACAACAATTTCCTCCTATAGATACATCTCGAGCCTTACAAAAACCAAACAACGGAGCACAATTGGTTGTCTAGAAACAAAACCAGGACTGCTATGTGTGTCATTGATGTAAAGTGCAGTGCTTGCATAGAAAAATATTACAGACACTGCTGTTGCCAGAAAATTGTATTCATTGTTGGTTTTAAACATACCCTTGGGCTATTAGGATATGTACATTAACCCCACGCACACTAAATTACCTCGGAGAGTACCTCGGAGAAATAGTTTGCGCTGTAGGATACAAAAGTCATTTCTTCACTTGCTGCTTGTTTTTAATTTTAGGCAGACAATTGTCAAAAAATGTTTCGTTTCCAAAAGGCCGTTCAAATTCTTTTACACAGCGAGTTATGATCTGGAATGCACTGCCTGAAAGGGTGGTGGAGGCAGATTCAATAGTAACTTTCAAAAAGGCATTGAGTAGATATGACTTTTTTTTAAATTGCAGGGCTATGGGGAAAGAGCTAATTGGATAATTGGATAGCTGCTTCAAAGAGCCGGTGGAGGCATGATGGGCCGAATGGTCTCCTTCTGTGCTGTATCATTCTATGATTCATCGTAATTCAAATGTTCACTTCACACCTCTTTTGAGTCAATGATTGGGACTTGCAGCTGAGCCGAGAATTGGCCACAAGTGAAAGGTAACGGTTTGCCGGTTAGCTCAGACACCACTCGTGTGGGGGAGGGACCTGGCGAACGTCTTGCCTCGTTTCAACGCAGGAGAAAGGAAAGAAGCCAATTCTTGATATCACACCGCTGTATTTTAGAGGCTGTTGGTCGCAGTTGTAGCTCAGGAACATAATAAATTCCACCGCTTCATGTCTGTGACTGATAATGTGTTGTAACAACAGGATTAATGTTTTGACTTGAGCGTTTTAAGTATTATCTAGTCACATTCCGGGCTGAAAGCATTTGTATCACAACGGATGTTTGAGTGCACTTTGTACTCCGCACCATTCCTGCACAGGGAGAGCTGCCAATTTTATTGTGGATGCCGTGACACTGTCAGTCTGTGGGACAAGGAAGTGCCGATCTCCCAAACAGCACTGTACCCCCGAGTCCCTTCTCTGGTGAAGTGGGTGGGTCGGGAACGGTTTAACACCACACTGGAATAGTCTGTTACTGCCTCTGCTGCCTATGCCTCTGGAAACGTCTGTACCCCAGGGTTCCGTTTTAAACAGACGTCCGTTGAGTCACACGTTCTGGAGCAATCCTCTTCAGCCTACTTGCAGCTGTCAGATTCTCGTCAAAGGACAAAATCCGAAGCAACAAAAGGCTCTCCAGCGTATATTCCCCAATGAATTGCACGTACAATACAGGCTTGGTGGAAGTTAATGCCGGCACATGCATGTCATACGGGAGCTTAACATAATTTTTACATGAGAAGTGCTGTTTGCATGGGAGCCCTACTCCTGCTCTCAGCTATCAGATTCTTGGTTATAAACAAAAGAAATAACTTGTATTGATATAGTGTCTTTCACATCCTCACAACCTCCCAAAGCGCTTCGCAGCCATCTAATTACTCTTTCAAGTGCAGTGTTGTTTTGTAGGCAAATGCAGTAGATATGTACACAGCAAGGTCCCATGAACAGCAATGTGATAAATAAGCAGCTTGTAGGAACATGGGTTCCTAACTAAAAGACTGAGTTCTACTCAGGCTATCAAACAAAGCGAACTTTAATGAAACAAATAGGCTTTAACAAGAAACTGCAGGATAACATCGAATGTAGGTCTGCTCTCTCTGGAGGCTCCACGAGGACTGCCCCTGCAGTCCCGTGGCTGACATCATGACGTCATCACATTTTCCCGGCAGTCGGGGATCACGTGATGAACGGCGTGACGTCATCACGTTTTAGCCGCGCTGTTAAAGTAACCACACTCTACAGTTAAACAGCATAAATAAAGATACAGACTCAGACTGTAGCTAACATGTTGTTAAAGGAATTATATACAAACAATCTGAGTCCTTTGGTGGCTCCGCCACATGCGCTCCCCCAGAATTGTCTTTAACAGCAAAAGTGAGACATCGAGGAGGCCTGACAAGTCTGTCCGAGCGACTTCGGTAACCCTGCAAAGGAAGCTGATGGACGGTGGTCGAGCTGGCGGGCGGTTGTGGTTGAGCTGGCACGGCAAGTGTGGTCGAGCTGGCGGGCGGCTGTGGTTGATCTGGCACGGCGGTTGCGGGCGGTCGGCCACATTTCAGCGGTTGAGCGACGACGACTGGGCGGTCCAGGTCCAGGTGAGCCGGCTTCAACCGGTCCACCAAAATGTGATCCGGCTTTCCCCCGATGTCGACCGAAAAGGATTTGTCTCCTGGTTCAATGACGCAGAAAGGACCAGTGTAAGGGGGCTTGAGTGGATCCCGGTGAGCGTCGTGGCGGATAAATACATACTCGGCGTTCTTCAGCTCTGCTGGCACGTGGGAGCTCTGTAATCCGTGATTTGATGTAGGCACCAGAGCGAAGCATCTGGCCGCTTCCTGGTGGCTGATGAGTTGCTGGGAGGCGGACCATGGCTCTGTGGGAGAAGGGAGGAAATCTCCAGGCGCCTGGAGAGGCTGGCCATAAACGAGTTTGGCCAAGGACGATTGCAGGTCTTCTTTGGGCGCCGTACGAAGACCCAAAAGGCCCGTGGGAGTCTGTCCACCCAACCCACACCTTGAAGACTGGCCCGTAGGGTGGTTTTAAGCGACCTGTGGAATCGCTCGCAAAGGCCGTTCGCCTGTGGATGATAGGCGGTGGTGCGATGAAGTTTGGTGCTGAGCTCCTGAGCTACAGCATTCCAGAGCTCCGAGGAAAATTGTGGCCCACGGTCGGAAGAGATGTCCGCCGGTACCCCGAAACGAGCAACCCAACAGGAGATGAAAGCTCCAGCGATGTCTGCCGAAGTGGTGGAAACCAAAGGAATTGCCTCTGGCCACCTAGTGGTGCGGTCCACCATGGTGAGGAGATGCGTATAACCATGAGAAGGCGGAAGTGGCCCCACAAGGTCCACATGCACGTGGTCGAAATGACGCTCCGGAACAGCGAATGTAACCACTGGAGCTTTTACATGACGCTGGACCTTGGCCTTCTGGCAGACGACGCAGGTGTTGGCCCAGTCATGGACATCGAGGTGCATACCCTTCCAGATGAACTTTGCTGACATTAGCCATTGTGAATCCTTCATACCAGGGTGCGACAACCCGTGTATGGCGTCAAAAACCTTCCGGCGGCATGCGACTGACACGATAGGTCGGGGAACGCCCATGGAGACGTGGCAAAGGAGCGTGGTGCCTGCGGCCTGGAAACTGACGTCGGTCACTTGGAAACTAGAGGGGACTGTTCTGTATGATTGGACCTCTGGGTCCGAGACCTGATCCGCAGCCATGAGGGCGTAGTCAATCCCCAGGTGAACCGCATGGACCGTCGCACGGGAGAGGCAATCCGCCACCAGGTTGTCTTTACCAGACACATGTTGAATGTCCGTGGTAAATTCAGAAATAAACGTCAGGTGACGTTGTTGATGAGCGGACCACGGTTCAGCGGTCTTGGCCATGGTGAACGTTAGAGGCTTGTGGTCGATAAAAGCCGTGAAGGGATGTCCTTCTAATAAGAACCGGAAATGGCGAATGGCTAGGAAAAGGGCCAGTAACTCTCGATCGAAGGTGCTGTATTTTCTTTCATTTTTCTGTAGTTGATGGCTGAAAAACACCAGCGGTTGCCACGTGCCGTTCACCCACTGCTCCTGCACTGCGCCGATGGCGTAGTCTGACGCGTCTGTGGCAAGGGCGATGGTGGCACCTGGAAGTGGGTGCGCCAGCATGGTTGCATTGGCCAAAGCACTCTTGGTGTTGATGAATGCCTGGTCCATCTCGGCCATCCAGCTGATTAGATTCTTACCGGACTTGCCCTTGAGGGCCCCGTACAAAGGCTGCATTAGCTGAGCCGCCTTAGGGACGAATCGGTGGTAGAAATTGACCATCCCCAGAAACTCTTGCAGGGCCTTGATGGTTGGCGGGCGCGGGAAAGAGGTAACAGCTTCCACCTTCATCAGTAAGGGGACGGCGCCGTCTGATGTTATGCGGTGTCCCAAGAAATCGATCCGCTGCAGGCCGAACTGGCACTTGGCCGGGTTGATGATCAAACCATGCTGGCTGAGGCGTGTAAAGAGGGTATGCAGATGGCAGATGTGCTCTTTCTTGCTAGCGCTGGCGATGAGAATGTCATCAAGGTAGACGAAGATGAAGTTTAGGTCTCGGAGCACGGAGTCCATTAAGTGCTGGAAAGCCTGTGCCGCGTTCTTCAAGCCAAACAGCATCCGCAGGAACTTAAAAAGGCTGAGAGGGGTGATGACTGCGGTTTTCGGGACATCTTGCGGGTGCACGGGAACCTGGTGATACCCCCGGACAAGGTCGACCTTAGAAAAGATAGAATTTCCCGCCAAATGGGCCGAAAAATCCTGAATATGCGGGATCGGGTACCGATCAGGAGTAGTGACGTCGTTCAGGCATCGGTAGTCACCGCATGGCCGCCAGCCACCACCCGGTTTCGGAACATTGTGGAGAGGCGAAGACCAGGGACTATTCAACCGGCGAATAATCCCCAGCTGCTCCATCATGTCGAACTCCGCTTTCACAGCCGCGAGCTTGCCGGGTTCGAGCCTTCTAGCCCGTGCATAAACCGGGGAGCCAGTAGTGGTGATATGATGTTCAACACCATGCTTCATGGCCGAGGAGGAGAAATTGGGCCTTGTCAGCTCCGGGAACTCTCCGAGGAGCTGAGTGAAGTCATCCGGAGAAGGGAAAGCGCAGGCGATAGAGCGCGCCGTGGTGGTACCGTGGTGGCACGGAATCGAGTGGAAGGTGGCCGCGTTGATCAACCGGCGGTGCCGGACATCGACGAGGAGGCCGTTGGCACACAGAAAATCCGCCCCTAGGATGGCCTGTGAGACTGTGGCCGTGACGAATTCCCAATGGAAGCGCTGACCGCCGAAACAGACTTGGACCGGCCGCTTTCGGAAAGTTCGAATGGCTGCACCATTAGCCGCCATGAGGGAAAAACCGTGGTTCCCAGCTTGCATTTTGAGATTTGACGCAGGTAGGATGCTACACTCCACCCCGGTGTCACAAAGGAAAAGTCGACCCGATAGGGAATCGGTGATGTAAAGAAGTTTCCCCGTAGATCCGATGGCCATCGCAGCCGCAGAGCGCCCGTTAGACCCGGTCCTCCTTCGCCAGGAACGCTGCAGGAGCTTTGTTTTTTTTTGGGTGAAAAACTGCAGGGAGAGCGGAAGCATCGTGCTTTCGCGCCAAAACGGGCATGGTAGGAGCACCAGCCCGCTGCAAGAGGAGCTGGAGCCGCGTCTGTGGGGGATGGGCGCCTCGTGGCCATGCAGCACTGATGGGTCACTGTGAAAATCTTATCTGCTTCGGCAGCAAGCTCGGCGCAGTCTGTAATCTCGGATCTGGCTAGGGAGCCTGCACCTGCTCCAGCAGTTGGCAGGGGAATAGCTCCCGGAAGAGGAAGCATTCCGGTTTGGCACCTAAGAGCGTGAGCATTTGGCTCATGAGCTCAGACGGTTTGGAGTCCCCGAGGCTGGGCATAGCGAGGAGCCGGCGAGCACGTTCTGACTTCGAGAGCCCGAAAACCTGTAGCAACCGTGCTTTTAACATATCATACTTGCTGTCAGTAGGAGGACTATCGAGGAGGCTGACAATCCGCGAGGCAGTGGCGCTATCGAGGGCGGAGACCACGTAGTAATAATGGGTCTGATCCGCAACGATGTTCCTGATGGCGAACCGGGCTTCAGCCTGGATAAACCACGCGGCTGGTTGTTGCTCCCAGAACTGTGGCAGTTTCAGAGTCACAGCGTTCGTGTCCATGCTGAAGATCTCCCGCGAAAACCGTTCACGAAAGTTGGGGTCACCAATGTAGGAACGTGGGTTCCTAACTAAAAGACTGAGTTCTACTCAGGCGATCAAACAAAACGAACTTTAATGAAACAAACAGGCTTTAACAAGAAACTGCAGGATAACATCAAATGTAGGTCTGCTCTCTCTGGAGGCTCCACGAGGACTGCCCCTGCAGTCCCGTGGCTGATGTCATGACGTCATCATGTTTTCCCGCCAGTGGGGGATCACGTGATGAACGGCGTGACGTCATCACGTTTTAGCCACGCTGTTAAAGTAACCACACTCTGTACAGTTAAACAGCATAAATAAAGATACAGACCCAGACTGCAGCTAACATGTTGTTAAAGGAATTATATACAAACGATCTGAGTCCTTTGGTGGCTCCGCCACAAGCTCATCTTTTTTTGGTGCTGTTAGGTGAGGGAGGAATACTAGTCAGGAACTAAAGATTCCTGCTATTCTTCAAATAGTGCTGTGGGATTATTTATATCTACCTGAGCAGGAATACAGGGCCTGAGTTCAACATCTCATTCAAAAGACAACACCTTCAACAATCTATATATATAAAGCGGTTCTTCTGTCTGTCATTCCGTCTGTCTGTCTGTCTTTCTGTCTGTCTGTCTTGAATTAACTCGAAAGTTATAGAGCGTACCTACACGTGCGTTACGTCGAAAGAAAGCTGACGATTCCAGAACCGTCCGAAGCGTATTTACGTTTCGGCCGGACAAAGATTGCGCCCGCGGTATCCAAAAAACGTTCAACATTCTGCTCATTATCTGCTCATTAGCATCGAGTGACGTCGAGGTCGACCAATCGTACGGCGGCTTCCTGGCGCGTGCGGCCGGGCCCTCCTACGGTCGAGTGACGGGATGATTGACCAATCCTACGCTTCGGTGACCTGACGGTCCACCAATCGGTGCGTGTGTGGGCGGGCCTTATCGTTCTGAACCGAGGTGAGTCGCCGCCATCTTGCTTCCAAACTTTTCCTTTCTTTTTCCCGCTTTCTGCGTCTTTAAAAAAAACGTTGCTTTTAAAACACATATTGTTTTTAAAAAAAGTTAATTACTTTCTAAATCTTTTATCTAATCTCATTAATTTTCCTACCTTTCCCCGCTTTTCCAGGTAGGCCTCGAAGCCTCGGCCTCTCCTCCGCACCCACGCCCGAGCTAGGCACCTCCCGGCCCCAGTCAACAAGCGGCCCCCGATCGCCACCATCTTTGTGAAGGCTGGAGGGGCGGGCCTCAGCCGAGCGCTGCTACCTTAGCAAAGGGTGCGCGCGCAGCAGGAGCAGCTGAGACGCGGCGTCTCTCTCTGTTCCCCGCTCGGCTCGGGTGGGGGGGGCGGGGCTCTCGGGAGTGCGGGTCTCGGGCGGCGCTTGGAGAGCGGGAAGGGTTACCCTGGCAACCGGGCCCGTCGGCCGTCTCTCACAGCCGCAATCGGCGCTCTTCAAGCCAGCTCGGGAGGGCGGGGCCATGTCAGTGCGAGGGGCGGCACGGAGCTCCGTGGAGCCGGCGCTGGGCTCGGGTGCTTTGTGGCCTGCGGCCGAACAGCAGCTGCGGACCTCGAGCTGACCGGGGCGCTGGACTCGGCTGGGCCATGTCTTTGCAGGTGTTTGCCTCGGCCAACGGCATCAGAGTGATGGCCGAGGCCGCCAAAAGCGTCCAAGGGAACGCGTTCATCCAGGTGCTGAGGCCCGGGCCCCGGGGCGGAAAGAGGGATTGGAGCGGGGGATGAGGGCTCGGGCAGGGGAGAGGGAGAGGGGAGGGGGGGAGGAGGGAGGAAGGGGGTAGGGAGGTGGTGAGAGGGAGGAGGAGGGGGAGAGAGGGGGGAGGGGGAGAGGGAGGAGGGGAGAGGGAGGAGGGGAGAGGGAGGAGAGGGGGAGGAGAGGGGGGAGAGGGAGGAGGAGAGGGGGAGGGAGGGGGGAGGGGGGGAGAGGGGTGAGAGGGAGGGGGAGGGAGGGAGGAGGAGAGGGGGAGGGGGGGAGAGGGGTGAGAGGGAGGGGGGGAAGAGGGAGGAGAGGGGGAGAGAGGGGCGGCGGGGAGGGAGGAGGAGAGGGGAGAGGGAGGGAGGGAGGGAGGGGGGAGAGGGGGGGAAGAGGGAGGAGGAGGGGAGAGAGGGGGGAGGGGAGAGGGAGGAGGGGAGAGGGAGGAGAGGGGGAGGAGAGGGGGAGGGAGGAGGAGGAGAGGGGGAGGGGGGGAAGAGGGAGGAGAGGGGGAGAGAGGGGGGGCGGGGAGAGGGAGGAGGAGAGGGGAGAGGGAGGGAGGGAGGGAGGGGGGAGAGGGAGGGGGGGAGGGGGGGAAGAGGGAGGAGGAGAGGGGGAGAGAGGGGGAGCAGGGAGAGGGAGGGGGGAGAGGGAGGAAGAGAGGGGAGAGGGGAGAGGGAGGGAGGGAGGGGGGGAGAGGGAGGAGGGAGGGAGGAGGGAGGGGGGGAGAGGGAGGAGGGAGGGGGAGAGGGAGTAGGAGAGGGGGGGAGAGGGAGGAGGGAGGGGGAGAGGGAGGAGGAGAGGGGGAGGGGGGAAGAGGGAGGGGGGAAGAGGGAGGGGAG